>NW_027261154.1:0-152500 GCF_045791955.1 Oncorhynchus clarkii lewisi | reverse complement strand
AGAGAGAGAGAGAGGAGCAGGAGAGAGAGGAGCACGAGAGAGAGAGGAGCAAGAGAGAGAGAGGAGCACGAGAGAGGGGAGCAGGAGAGAGAGGAGCACGAGAGAGAGAGAGAGTGACAGAGAGAGAGGAGCAGGAGAGAGAGAGAGGAGCAGGAGAGAGAGGAGCAGGAGAGAGAGGAGCAGGAGAGAGAGAGAGAGGAGCAGGAGAGAGAGAGAGGAGCAGGAGAGAGAGGAGCAAGAGAGAGAGGGGAGCACGAGAGAGAGGAGCACGAGAGAGAGGAGCACGAGAGAGGGGAGCACGAGAGAGGGGAGCACGAAAGAGAAGAGCACGAGAGAGAGGAGCACGAGAGAGAGAGAGAGGAGCACGAGAGAGAGAGAGAGAGAGGAGCACGAGAGAGAGAGAGGAGCACGAGAGAGAGAGGAGCACGAGAGAGAGGAGCACGAGAGAGAGGAGCAGGAGAGAGAGAGGAGCAGGAGAGAGAGGAGCACGAGAGAGAGAGGAGCAAGAGAGAGAGAGGAGCACGAGAGAGGGGAGCAGGAGAGAGAGGAGCACGAGAGAGAGAGAGAGTGACAGAGAGAGAGGAGCAGGAGAGAGAGAGAGGAGCAGGAGAGAGAGGAGCAGGAGAGAGAGAGAGGAGCAGGAGAGAGAGGAGCATGAGAGAGAGAGAAGCAGGAGAGAGAGAGAGGAGCACGAGAGAGAGAGAGGAGCACGAGAGAGAGAGAGGAGCAGGAGAGAGAGAAGCAGGAGAGAGAGAGGAGCACGAGAGAGAAGAGCACGAGAGAGGGGAGCACGAGAGAGGGGAGCACGAGAGAGGGGAGCACGAGAGAGAGGAGCAGGAGAGAGGAGCAAAAGAGAGAGAGAGAGGCAAGGGAGAGAGAGAGAGAGAGAGAGAGAGAGAGAGAGAGAGAGAGGAGCGAGAGAGCGAGAGAGAGAGAGCAGCATAAGGGAGAGAGGAGCACAAGAGGGCTCCTGAGTGCCTCAGCGGTCTAAGGCACTGCATCTCAGTGCTAGAGGTGTCACTGCAGTCCCTGTATCACAGTCGGCCCTGATTGGGAGTCCCATAGGGCGGTGCACAATTTTTGTAATTTTTTTACATATTTTTTTTTCACCGTTATTCAACCAGGTAGGCCAGTTGAGAACAAGTTCTCCTTTACAACTGCGACCTACAATTAGCCCAGCGTCGTCCAGGTTTGGCCGGGGTAGGCCGCCATTATTAACTGACTTGCCTACTTAAATAATGGTTAAATATATATATATTAAAATAGAGAGAGAACCATGAGAGAGAGACGTCACAAAAACCTCTCTCACTGCCTGGGCTTCATACATCTGATACTCACACAGTACATCTATGTACTGAAATACAAGAGGGAGGGAGGGAGGGAGGACGGACGGACGGACGGACGGAAATTAAAACGAATATTTGAAAGTCCTTGCACACAGAACACCCAGCTGGTGATGGTGAGATAACTGAGTAGAACAATCCTTCTTCACCAGACTGACAACGCACGCACGCACGCACGCGCACACACACACACACACACACACACACACACTTACCTCTCCCTGGAAGCTCTTGAGCAGAGGAGCCACTTGCTTTCTGACATCCTGAAAAGACGAAGAAGAAACAGTTTAGCAGGTTTCCACCTAACACACTGATGAACACACTGATGAACACACTGATGAACACACTGATAAACACACTGATAAACACACTGATAAACACACTGGCTGTTCCACCTAACACTGGCTGTTCATAGCACATTTAAAACCCAACCTCAGCCACAGAGTCCTATTGTTATAGCATTAGGTCAAGAGTCAGTGGTTTCTGATTGGATACCGAGTCAAGTATAGACCTCCGGGAACAAGCATATCCACACACTTGTCAGTTAGCTTGACTATAGCCCTGTTGAGATGCAGCGCAGCTTTCACCACAGTAAGACAGAATGGGTCATCCTGTACAGAGGGCTCTACCTGCTGGGCTCCCGGCTACTTATAGACACACATTAGATCAGGAACACATCATCAATCTAGCGACATAGTGGTGTGTGTGTGTGTGTGTGTGTGTGTGTGTGTGTGTGTGTGTGTGTGTGTGTGTGTACACTTTCATTGTAATGAACTGTCTTTTCTCTTGTTTTACTGCCACAGGGTCTATATTCCCAACGCTTAGGTCAGGGCCTGTATTCCCAACTCTTAGGTCAGGGCCTGTATTCCCAACTCTTAGGTCAGGGCCCGTATTCCCAACTCTTAGGTCAGGGCCTGTATTCCCAACGCTTAGGTCAGGGCCTGTATTCCCAACTCTTAGGTCAGGAACTGTATTCCCAACTCTTAGGTCAGGGCCCGTATTCCCAACTCTTAGGTCAGGGCCCGTATTCCCAACTCTTAGGTCAGGGCCTGTATTCCCAACGCTTAGGTCAGGGCCTGTATTCCCAACGCTTAGGTCAGGGCCTGTATTCCCAACTCTTAGGTCAGGGCCTGTATTCCCAACTCTTAGGTCAGGGCCCGTATTCCCAACTCTTAGGTCAGGGCCCGTATTCCCAACTCTTAGGTCAGGGCCTGTATTCCCAACTCTTAGGTCAGGGCCTGTATTCCCAAGGCTTAGGTCAGGGCCTGTATTCCCAAGGCTTAGGTCAGGGCCTGTATTCCCAAGGCTTAGGTCAGGGCCTGTATTCCCAAGGCTTAGGTCAGGGCCTGTATTCCCAAGGCTTAGGTAAGGGCCTGTATTCACAAGGCTTAGGTCAGGGCCTGTATTCCCAAGGCTTAGGTCAGGGCCCGTGTTCCCAATAACCCCACCCCAGGGGTTATATCAAATGTAATGTATATTATGACCCCACTGACCCTATTGTCACCTCATCAGGGGGACACCCAACAACCTATTGAAATAATGACATCATCGCCTCCCTCCTCCATCACTAAACGCTCATCACCCCACCCGTCAAATAAATTAATCATCTGGTAGAGATAGAGGAACCTAACCTGGTCCGACGTGAATAAACCTAACCCGGTCTGACGTGAATAAACCTAACCTGGTCCGACTTGAATAAACCTAACCCGGTCCGACTTGAATAAACCTAACCCGGTCCGACTTGAATAAACCTAACCCGGTCCGACTTGAATAAACCTAACCCGGTCCGACTTGAATAAACCTAACCCGGTCCGACTTGAATAAACCTAACCCGGTCCGACTTGAATAAACCTAATCCGGTCTGACGTGAATAAACCTAACCCGGTCCGACTTGAATAAACCTAACCCGGTCCGACTTGAATAAACCTAACCCGGTCCGACGTGAATAAACCTAACCTGGTCCGACTTGAATAAACCTAACCCGGTCCGACTTCAATAAACCTAACCCGGTCCGACTTCAATAAACCTAACCCGGTCCGACTTCAATAAACCTAACCTGGTCCGACTTGAATAAACCTAACCCGGTCCGACTTGAATAAACCTAACCTGGTCCGACTTCAATAAACCTAACCTGGTCCGACTTGAATAAACCTAACCCGGTCCGACTTGAATAAACCTAACCCGGTCCGACTTGAATAAACCTAACCCGGTCCGACTTGAATAAACCTAACCTGGTCCGACTTGAATAAACCTAACCCGGTCCGACTTGAATAAACCTAACCTGGTCCGACTTGAATAAACCTAACCTGGTCCGACTTGAATAAACCTAACCCGGTCCGACTTGAATAAACCTAACCCGGTCCGACTTGAATAAACCTAACCCGGTCCGACTTCAATAAACCTAACCCGGTCCGACTTCAATAAACCTAACCCGGTCCGACTTGAATAAACCTAACCCGGTCCGACTTCAATAAACCTAACCCGGTCTGACGTGAATAAACCTAACCTGGTCCGACGTGAATAAACCTAACCTGGTCCGACTTGAATAAACCTAACCCGGTCCGACGTGAATAAACCTAACCTGGTCCGACTTGAATAAACCTAACCTGGTCCGACTTGAATAAACCTAACCCGGTCTGACGTGAATAAACCTAACCCGGTCCGACTTGAATAAACCTAACCTGGTCCGACTTGAATAAACCTAACCTGGTCCGACTTGAATAAACCTAACCCGGTCCGACTTGAATAAACCTAACCCGGTCCGACTTGAATAAACCTAACCTGGTCTGAGGTGGATGAGTCTAATTTAGTCTGTTGTCATCTGACTTCTAGGCTGATTCGACTCTCTAGGCTGGTTATTCAGAGCTAACCTCATATCAATTATTATACCATGGCATTGTTGAATACTTGACACGTACATCAACACATTATATCAACACGGTAGAATTCATGTCTATAGTTGATTCTTACATATTCTATGTTTGAGCTGCTTTTGAAAGCAAAAGTCAAATTAAAAACATTATTGGCATTGTTGAATTCGAATTTCACAATAGCAAGCTACAGGACTGATGTTTTGGTGAGCTAAACTTAGCGAGTCTGTCTGTTTGGTTACCACGGCAACCACTGTCGCGTAAACCTGCTAGCTACCTCAGCGGATGCTAAAACACATTTCTAGCGGCAAAATGTGTTCAATTATAGCCGTGGACGAAAAAAGGGGAGAAACAACCAGGGGCTCTATGGCTTCTCAGGAACATAAGGCAACTCTGTGGTACACACCTTCCACGTCGTTCATTTAGTTTCCATAGAACGCATAGCCACTCGTTAAAACTCCCATTACGGCGACGTTCCCTAATAACAACAACGATGCTGCTTTGATTCCAGTCTGTGTTTGAACAATTAGGGTTGCCTTGGAAACACACGACAATACCCAAGGGGCATCCCCCGGGGACAAACAGGACAGACAGAATGATCCTAGTCAGCAGGAATGTCACATAGCACATTATTTCGGGAACTTTGCATGTCTATATTTTCCTGTCCTCCTCTGGAGAAGAAGGTACTGTCTCTGTTTCAGCTGGTATGGAGAAGGTACTGTCTCTGTTTCAGCTGGTATGGAGAAGGTACTGTCTCTGTTTCAGCTGGTATGGAGGAGAAGGTACTGTCTCTGTTTCAGCTGGTATGGAGGAGAAGGTACTGTCTCTGTTTCAGCTGGTATGGAGAAGGTACTGTCTCTGTTTCAGCTGGTATGGAGGAGAAGGTACTGTCTCTGTTTCAGCTGGTATGGAGGAGAAGGTACTGTCTCTGTTTCAGCTGGTATGGAGGAGAAGGTACTGTCTCTGTTTCAGCTGGTATGGAGAAGGTACTGTCTCTGTTTCAGCTGGTATGGAGAAGAAGGTACTGTCTCTGTTTCAGCTGGTATGGAGAAGGTACTGTCTCTGTTTCAGCTGGTATGGAGGAGAAGGTACTGTCTCTGTTTCAGCTGGTATGGAGAAGGTACTGTCTCTGTTTCAGCTGGTATGGAGGAGAAGGTACTGTCTCTGTTTCAGCTGGTATGGAGGAGAAGGTACTGTCTCTGTTTCAGCTGGTATGGAGGAGAAGGTACTGTCTCTGTTTCAGCTGGTATGGTGGAGAAGGTACTGTCTCTGTTTCAGCTGGTATGGAGGAGAAGGTACTGTCTCTGTTTCAGCTGGTATGGAGGAGAAGGTACTGTCTCTGTTTCAGCTGGTATGGAGGAGAAGGTACTGTCTCTGTTTCAGCTGGTATGGAGGAGAAGGTACTGTCTCTGTTTCAGCTGGTATGGAGGAGAAGGTACTGTCTCTGTTTCAGCTGGTATGGAGGAGAAGGTACTGTCTTTGTTTCAGCTGGTATGGAGGAGAAGGTACTGTCTCTGTTTCAGCTGGTATGGAGGAGAAGGTACTGTCTCTGTTTCAGCTGGTATGGAGGAGAAGGTACTGTCTCTCTTTCAGCTGGTATGGAGGAGAAGGTACTGTCTCTGTTTCAGCTGGTATGGAGGAGAAGGTACTGTCTCTGTTTCAGCTGGTATGGAGGAGAAGGTACTGTCTCTGTTTCAGCTGGTATGGAGGAGAAGGTACTGTCTCTGTTTCAGCTGGTATGGAGGAGAAGGTACTGTCTCTGTTTCAGCTGGTATGGAGGAGAAGGTACTGTCTCTGTTTCAGCTGGTATGGAGGAGAAGGTACTGTCTCTGTTTCAGCTGGTATGGAGGAGAAGGTACTGTCTCTGTTTCAGCTGGTATGGAGGAGAAGGTACTGTCTCTGTTTCAGCTGGTATGGAGGAGAAGGTACTGTCTCTGTTTCAGCTGGTATGGAGGAGAAGGTACTGTCTCTGTTTCAGCTGGTATGGAGAAGGTACTGTCTCTGTTTCAGCTGGTATGGTCAGTCTAGCTGTATGGAGGAGAAGGTACTGTCTCTGTTTCAGCTGGTATGGTCAGTCTAGCTGTATGGAGGAGAAGGTACTGTCTCTGTTTCAGCTGGTATGGAGGAGAAGGTACTGTCTCTGTTTCAGCTGGTATGGTCAGTCTAGCTGTATGGAGAAGGTACTGTCTCTGTTTCAGCTGGTATGGAGGAGAAGGTACTGTCTCTGTTTCAGCTGGTATGGAGGAGAAGGTACTGTCTCTGTTTCAGCTGGTATGGAGAAGGTACTGTCTCTGTTCCAGCTGGTATGGTCAGTCTAGCTGTATGGAGGAGAAGGTACTGTCTCTGTTTCAGCTGGTATGGTCAGTCTAGCTGTATGGAGGAGAAGGTACTGTCTCTGTTTCAGCTGGTATGGTCAGTCTAGCTGTATGGAGAAGGTACTGTCTCTGTTTCAGCTGGTATGGTCAGTATAGCTGTATGGAGGAGAAGGTACTGTCTCTGTTTCAGCTGGTATGGTCAGTCTAGCTGTATGGAGGAGAAGGTACTGTCTCTGTTTCAGCTGGTATGGTCAGTCTAGCTGTATGGAGAAGGTACTGTCTCTGTTTCAGCTGGTATGGTCAGTCTAGCTGTATGGAGGAGAAGGTACTGTCTCTGTTTCAGCTGGTATGGTCAGTCTAGCTGTATGGAGAAGGTACTGTCTCTGTTTCAGCTGGTATGGTCAGTCTAGCTGTATGGAGAAGGTACTGCTCTGTGTCAGCTGGTATGGAGGAGAAGGTACTGTCTCTGTTTCAGCTGGTATGGTCAGTCTAGCTGTATGGAGGAGAAGGTACTGCTCTGTTTCAGCTGGTATGGTCAGTCTAGCTGTATGGAGGAGAAGGTACTGCTCTGTTTCAGCTGGTATGGTCAGTCTAGCTGTATGGAGGAGGTACTGTCTCTGTTTCAGCTGGTATGGTCAGTCTAGCTGTATGGAGGAGAAGGTACTGTCTCTGTTTCAGCTGGTATGGACAGTCTAGCTGTATGGAGGAGGTACTGCTCTGTTTCAGCTGGTATGGTCAGTCTAGCTGTATGGAGAAGGTACTGTCTCTGTTTCAGCTGGTATGGACAGTCTAGCTGTATGGAGGAGAAGGTACTGTCTCTGTTTCAGCTGGTATGGTCAGTCTAGCTGTATGGAGGAGGTACTGCTCTGTTTCAGCTGGTATGGTCAGTCTAGCTGTATGGAGAAGGTACTGTCTCTGTTTCAGCTGGTATGGTCAGTCTAGCTGTATGGAGGAGAAGGTACTGTCTCTGTTTCAGCTGGTATGGTCAGTCTAGCTGTATGGAGAAGGTACTGTCTCTGTTTCAGCTGGTATGGTCAGTCTAGCTGTATGGAGAAGGTACTGCTCTGTGTCAGCTGGTATGGAGGAGAAGGTACTGTCTCTGTTTCAGCTGGTATGGTCAGTCTAGCTGTATGGAGGAGAAGGTACTGTCTCTGTTTCAGCTGGTATGGTCAGTCTAGCTGTATGGAGAAGGTACTGTCTCTGTTTCAGCTGGTATGGTCAGTATAGCTGTATGGAGGAGAAGGTACTGTCTCTGTTTCAGCTGGTATGGTCAGTCTAGCTGTATGGAGGAGAAGGTACTGTCTCTGTTTCAGCTGGTATGGTCAGTCTAGCTGTATGGAGAAGGTACTGTCTCTGTTTCAGCTGGTATGGTCAGTCTAGCTGTATGGAGGAGAAGGTACTGTCTCTGTTTCAGCTGGTATGGTCAGTCTAGCTGTATGGAGAAGGTACTGTCTCTGTTTCAGCTGGTATGGTCAGTCTAGCTGTATGGAGAAGGTACTGCTCTGTGTCAGCTGGTATGGAGGAGAAGGTACTGTCTCTGTTTCAGCTGGTATGGTCAGTCTAGCTGTATGGAGGAGAAGGTACTGCTCTGTTTCAGCTGGTATGGTCAGTCTAGCTGTATGGAGGAGAAGGTACTGCTCTGTTTCAGCTGGTATGGTCAGTCTAGCTGTATGGAGGAGGTACTGTCTCTGTTTCAGCTGGTATGGTCAGTCTAGCTGTATGGAGGAGAAGGTACTGTCTCTGTTTCAGCTGGTATGGACAGTCTAGCTGTATGGAGGAGAAGGTACTGTCTCTGTTTCAGCTGGTATGGAGGAGAAGGTACTGTCTCTGTTTCAGCTGGTATGGAGGAGAAGGTACTGTCTCTGTTTCAGCTGGTATGGAGGAGAAGGTACTGTCTCTGTTTCAGCTGGTATGGAGGAGAAGGTACTGTCTCTGTTTCAGCTGGTATGGAGGAGAAGGTACTGTCTCTGTTTCAGCTGGTATGGAGGAGAAGGTACTGTCTCTGTTTCAGCTGGTATGGAGGAGAAGGTACTGTCTCTGTTTCAGCTGGTATGGAGGAGAAGGTACTGTCTCTGTTTCAGCTGGTATGGAGGAGAAGGTACTGTCTCTGTTTCAGCTGGTATGGAGAAGGTACTGTCTCTGTTTCAGCTGGTATGGTCAGTCTAGCTGTATGGAGGAGAAGGTACTGTCTCTGTTTCAGCTGGTATGGTCAGTCTAGCTGTATGGAGGAGAAGGTACTGTCTCTGTTTCAGCTGGTATGGAGGAGAAGGTACTGTCTCTGTTTCAGCTGGTATGGTCAGTCTAGCTGTATGGAGAAGGTACTGTCTCTGTTTCAGCTGGTATGGAGGAGAAGGTACTGTCTCTGTTTCAGCTGGTATGGAGGAGAAGGTACTGTCTCTGTTTCAGCTGGTATGGAGGAGAAGGTACTGTCTCTGTTTCAGCTGGTATGGAGGAGAAGGTACTGTCTCTGTTTCAGCTGGTATGGAGGAGAAGGTACTGTCTCTGTTTCAGCTGGTATGGAGGAGAAGGTACTGTCTCTGTTTCAGCTGGTATGGAGGAGAAGGTACTGTCTCTGTTTCAGCTGGTATGGAGGAGAAGGTACTGTCTCTGTTTCAGCTGGTATGGAGGAGAAGGTACTGTCTCTGTTTCAGCTGGTATGGAGGAGAAGGTACTGTCTCTGTTTCAGCTGGTATGGAGGAGAAGGTACTGTCTCTGTTTCAGCTGGTATGGAGGAGAAGGTACTGTCTCTGTTTCAGCTGGTATGGAGAAGGTACTGTCTCTGTTTCAGCTGGTATGGTCAGTCTAGCTGTATGGAGGAGAAGGTACTGTCTCTGTTTCAGCTGGTATGGTCAGTCTAGCTGTATGGAGGAGAAGGTACTGTCTCTGTTTCAGCTGGTATGGAGGAGAAGGTACTGTCTCTGTTTCAGCTGGTATGGTCAGTCTAGCTGTATGGAGAAGGTACTGTCTCTGTTTCAGCTGGTATGGAGGAGAAGGTACTGTCTCTGTTTCAGCTGGTATGGAGGAGAAGGTACTGTCTCTGTTTCAGCTGGTATGGAGGAGAAGGTACTGTCTCTGTTTCAGCTGGTATGGAGGAGAAGGTACTGTCTCTGTTTCAGCTGGTATGGAGGAGAAGGTACTGTCTCTGTTTCAGCTGGTATGGAGGAGAAGGTACTGTCTCTGTTTCAGCTGGTATGGACAGTCTAGCTGTATGGAGGAGAAGGTACTGTCTCTGTTTCAGCTGGTATGGTCAGTCTAGCTGTATGGAGAAGGTACTGTCTCTGTTTCAGCTGGTATGGAGGAGAAGGTACTGTCTCTGTTTCAGCTGGTATGGAGGAGAAGGTACTGTCTCTGTTTCAGCTGGTATGGAGGAGAAGGTACTGTCTCTGTTTCAGCTGGTATGGAGGAGAAGGTACTGTCTCTGTTTCAGCTGGTATGGAGGAGAAGGTACTGTCTCTCTTTCAGCTGGTATGGAGGAGAAGGTACTGTCTCTGTTTCAGCTGGTATGGAGGAGAAGGTACTGTCTCTGTTTCAGCTGGTATGGAGGGGAAGGTACTGTCTCTGTTTCAGCTGGTATGGAGGAGAAGGTACTGTCTCTGTTTCAGCTGGTATGGAGGAGAAGGTACTGTCTCTGTTTCAGCTGGTATGGTCAGTCTAGCTGTATGGAGAAGGTACTGTCTCAGTTTCAGCTGGTATGGTCAGTCTAGCTGTATGGAGGAGAAGGTACTGTCTCTGTTTCAGCTGGTATGGTCAGTCTAGCTGTATGGAGGAGAAGGTACTGTCTCTGTTTCAGCTGGTATGGTCAGTCTAGCTGTATGGAGAAGGTACTGTCTCTGTTTCAGCTGGTATGGAGGAGAAGGTACTGTCTCTGTTTCAGCTGGTATGGTCAGTATAGCTGTATGGAGGAGAAGGTACTGTCTCTGTTTCAGCTGGTATGGTCAGTCTAGCTGTATGGAGGAGAAGGTACTGTCTCTGTTTCAGCTGGTATGGTCAGTCTAGCTGTATGGAGAAGGTACTGTCTCTGTTTCAGCTGGTATGGTCAGTCTAGCTGTATGGAGGAGAAGGTACTGTCTCTGTTTCAGCTGGTATGGTCAGTCTAGCTGTATGGAGAAGGTACTGTCTCTGTTTCAGCTGGTATGGTCAGTCTAGCTGTATGGAGAAGGTACTGCTCTGTGTCAGCTGGTATGGAGGAGAAGGTACTGTCTCTGTTTCAGCTGGTATGGTCAGTCTAGCTGTATGGAGGAGAAGGTACTGCTCTGTTTCAGCTGGTATGGTCAGTCTAGCTGTATGGAGGAGAAGGTACTGCTCTGTTTCAGCTGGTATGGTCAGTCTAGCTGTATGGAGGAGGTACTGTCTCTGTTTCAGCTGGTATGGTCAGTCTAGCTGTATGGAGGAGAAGGTACTGTCTCTGTTTCAGCTGGTATGGACAGTCTAGCTGTATGGAGGAGGTACTGCTCTGTTTCAGCTGGTATGGTCAGTCTAGCTGTATGGAGAAGGTACTGTCTCTGTTTCAGCTGGTATGGACAGTCTAGCTGTATGGAGGAGAAGGTACTGTTCTGTTTCAGCTGGTATGGTCAGTCTAGCTGTATGGAGGAGGTACTGCTCTGTTTCAGCTGGTATGGTCAGTCTAGCTGTATGGAGAAGGTACTGTCTCTGTTTCAGCTGGTATGGTCAGTCTAGCTGTATGGAGGAGAAGGTACTGTCTCTGTTTCAGCTGGTATGGTCAGTCTAGCTGTATGGAGAAGGTACTGTCTCTGTTTCAGCTGGTATGGTCAGTCTAGCTGTATGGAGAAGGTACTGCTCTGTGTCAGCTGGTATGGAGGAGAAGGTACTGTCTCTGTTTCAGCTGGTATGGTCAGTCTAGCTGTATGGAGGAGAAGGTACTGTCTCTGTTTCAGCTGGTATGGTCAGTCTAGCTGTATGGAGAAGGTACTGTCTCTGTTTCAGCTGGTATGGTCAGTATAGCTGTATGGAGGAGAAGGTACTGTCTCTGTTTCAGCTGGTATGGTCAGTCTAGCTGTATGGAGGAGAAGGTACTGTCTCTGTTTCAGCTGGTATGGTCAGTCTAGCTGTATGGAGAAGGTACTGTCTCTGTTTCAGCTGGTATGGTCAGTCTAGCTGTATGGAGGAGAAGGTACTGTCTCTGTTTCAGCTGGTATGGTCAGTCTAGCTGTATGGAGAAGGTACTGTCTCTGTTTCAGCTGGTATGGTCAGTCTAGCTGTATGGAGAAGGTACTGCTCTGTGTCAGCTGGTATGGAGGAGAAGGTACTGTCTCTGTTTCAGCTGGTATGGTCAGTCTAGCTGTATGGAGGAGAAGGTACTGCTCTGTTTCAGCTGGTATGGTCAGTCTAGCTGTATGGAGGAGAAGGTACTGCTCTGTTTCAGCTGGTATGGTCAGTCTAGCTGTATGGAGGAGGTACTGTCTCTGTTTCAGCTGGTATGGTCAGTCTAGCTGTATGGAGGAGAAGGTACTGTCTCTGTTTCAGCTGGTATGGACAGTCTAGCTGTATGGAGGAGGTACTGCTCTGTTTCAGCTGGTATGGTCAGTTTAGCTGTATGGAGAAGGTACTGTCTCTGTTTCAGCTGGTATGGACAGTCTAGCTGTATGGAGGAGAAGGTACTGTTCTGTTTCAGCTGGTATGGTCAGTCTAGCTGTATGGAGGAGGTACTGCTCTGTTTCAGCTGGTATGGTCAGTCTAGCTGTATGGAGAAGGTACTGTCTCTGTTTCAGCTGGTATGGTCAGTCTAGCTGTATGGAGGAGAAGGTACTGTCTCTGTTTCAGCTGGTATGGTCAGTCTAGCTGTATGGAGAAGGTACTGTCTCTGTTTCAGCTGGTATGGTCAGTCTAGCTGTATGGAGAAGGTACTGCTCTGTGTCAGCTGGTATGGAGGAGAAGGTACTGTCTCTGTTTCAGCTGGTATGGTCAGTCTAGCTGTATGGAGGAGAAGGTACTGCTCTGTTTCAGCTGGTATGGTCAGTCTAGCTGTATGGAGGAGAAGGTACTGTCTCTGTTTCAGCTGGTATGGTCAGTCTAGCTGTATGGAGAAGGTACTGTCTCTGTTTCAGCTGGTATGGTCAGTCTAGCAGTATGGAGAAGATACGTTCTATATCTATAAGTGTCCAGATATAATGTTTAAATCCTTCGAAACTAATGTGATTTCTGGATTCAAATAAAGTATTTAAAATGTGTGTGTTTGTGTATCGATGCCTGTGTGTGTGTGTGTGTAGGTGTGTAGGTGTGTGTGTAGGTGTGTGTGTATGTCTGTGTGTGTGTGTGTGTGTGTAGGTGTGTAGGTGTGTGTGTGTGTAGGTGTGTAGGTGTGTAGGTGTGTAGGTGTGTGTGTATGTCTGTGTGTGTGTGTGTGTGTGTGTGTGTGTGTGTGTGTGTGTGTGTGTGTGTGTGTGTGTGTGTGTGTGTGTGTGTGTGTGTCACCTCAGGCGTGTTCTTCTTGAAGTCGCGGCTCTGGTCGATGAGTTTCTTCCTGGACTGTTCGCTCTCATCCTGTCTGTTGGCGAGCTGTGTGGCGGTGGCGTCTAGTTCTCTCTGAAACACACACACACACGTGTTGTGAGAGGCTTTGTAGGGCGCAGCGGTCTGCATCTCAGTGCTTGATGCGTCACTACAGACACCCTGGTTCGAATCCAGACGGTATCACAACCGGCCGTGATTGGGAGTCCCATAAGGTGGCGTACAATTGGCCCAGCGTCATCCGGGTTTGGCCAGAGGTAGGCCGTCATTGTAAATAGGAATTTGCTCTTAACGGACTTTCCTAGTTAAATAAAATTATTTTCCAACAAATTCTCTCCCCTTCTTCTCCCTCTCCTTCTCAACCTTCTCGTCCTCAACCATCTCCCTCTCCTTCTCAACCTTCTCCTCCTCAACCCTCTCCCTCTCCTTCTCAACCTTCTCGTCCTCAACCCTCTCCCTCTCCTTCTCAACCTTCTCCTCCTCAACCCTCTCCCTCTCCTTCTCAACCTTCTCCTCCTCAACCCTCTCCCTCTCCTTCTCAACCTTCTCCTCCTCAACCCTCTCCCTCTCCTTCTCAACCGTCTCCTCCTCAACCCTCTCCCTCTCCTTCTCAACCTTCTTCTCCTCAACCCTCTCCCTCTCAACCTTCTCCTCCTCAACCCTCTCCTTCTCAACCTTCTCCTCCTCAACCCTCTCCCTCTCAACCTTCTCCTCCTCAACCCTCTCCCTCTCCTTCTCAACCTTCTCCTCCTCAACCCTCTTCCTCTCAACCGTCTCCTTCTCAACCTTCTCCTCCTCAACCCTCTCCCTCTCCTTCTCAACCTTCTCGTCCTCAACCCTCTCCTTCTCAACCTTCTCCTCCTCAACCCTCTCCCTCTCCTTCTCAACCTTCTCCTCCTCAACCCTATCCTTCTCAACCCTCTCCTCCTCAACCCTCTCCTCCTCAACCCTCTCCCTCTCCTTCTCAACCTTCTCCCTCTCCTTCTCAACCTTCTCCTCCTCAACCCTCTCCCTCCTCAACCCTCTCCCTCTCCTTCTCAACCTTCTCCTCCTCAACCCTCTCCCTCTCCTCCTCAACCCTCTCCCTCTCCTCCTCAACCCTCTCCCTCTACTCCTCAACCCTCTCCCTCTCAACCCTCTCCTACTCCTACTCAACCCTCTCCCTCTCAACCCTCTCCCACTCAACCCCTCCTACTCAATCCTCTCCTACTCAATCCTCTCCTACTCAATCCTCTCCTACTCAGTCCTCTCCTACTCAGTCCTCTCCTACTCAGTCCTCTCCCACTCAACCCTCTCCTACTCCTCTTCAACCCTCTCCCTCTCCTCCTCAACCCTCTCCCTCTCAACCCTCTCCTACTCCTCCTCAACCCTCTCCCCCTCAACCCTCTCCTACTCCTCCTCAACCCTTTCCCACTCCTCCTCAACCCTCTCCTACTCCTCCTCAATCCTCTCCTTCTCCTCAACCCTCTCCCTCTCCTCCCTCTCCCTCTCCTCCTCTCCTTCTCCTCCTCAATCCTCTCCTTCTCCTCCTCAACCCTCTCCCTCTCCTCCTCAACCCTCTCCCTCTCCTCCTCAACCCTCTCCCTCTCCTCAACCCTCTCCTTCTCCTCCTCAACCCTTTCCCACTCCTCCTCAACCCTCTCCCTCTCAACCCTCTCCCTATAAACCCTCTCCTACTCCTCCTCAACCCTCTCCTTCTCCTCCTCAACCCTCTCCTCATCAACCCTCTCCCTCTCAACCCTCTCCCTCTCAACCCTCCTACTCCTCCTCAACCCTCTCCCTCTCAACCCTCTCCCTCTCAACCCTCTCCTACTCCTCCTCATTCCTCTCCCTCTCAACCCTCTCCCTCTCCTCCTCAACCCTCTCCTCCTCACCCCTCTCCCTCTTCTCCTCACCCCTACCGTTCTCCACCTTCCTCCCCATCCCTCTTCCCCCCCTCTCCCCTCTGCTCACCCAGGAGAGAGAAGATGCTGCTGGTAACACAGCACTAATAACTTAAATACCAAATTATTTATTTTACACACATTACCATAGGGGCCAATAGAGACAAATCTACAGCATCCCCAGACACTCAAAAAGCCCACACCGTCTAGACTCAATGGGAATACCAGAATAGAGTTATCGAGCAAAATAATGACAAATCCTATTCTATCATAGATCCATCTCTTCCCAGACCAGATCCCAGACCAGATCCCAGTGGGTGTAAATCCAGACTGATCCCAGACCAGAGCCCAGTGGATGTAAAGCCAGACTGATCCCAGACCAGATCCCAGTGGGTGTAAAGCCAGACTGATCCCAGACCAGATCCCAGTGGGTGTAAAGCCAGACTGATCCCAGACCAGAACCCAGTGGGTGTAAAGCCAGACTGATCCCAGACCAGATCCCAGTGGGTGGAAAGCCAGACTGATCCCAGACCAGATCCCAGTGGGTGTAAAGCCAGACTGATCCCAGACCAGATCCCAGTGGGTGTAAAGCCAGACTGATCCCAGACCAGATATAGACTACACTAGAGAGGGAGGGACAGATATAGACTACACTAGAGAGGGAGGGACAGATATAGACTACACTAGAGAGGGAGGGACAGATATAGACTACACTAGAGAGGGAGGGACAGATATAGACTACACTAGAGAGGGAGGAGGAGGGACAGATAGACTACACTAGAGAGGGAGGGACAGATATAGACTACACTAGAGAGGGAGGGACAGATATAGACTACACTAGAGAGGGAGGGACAGATATAGACTACACTAGAGAGGGAGGAGGAGGGACAGGTAGACTACACTAGAGAGGGAGGAGGAGGGCCAGATATAGACTACACTAGAGAGGGAGGGACAGATATAGACTACACTAGAGAGGGAGGAGGAGGGCCAGATGGACAGATATAGACTACACTAGAGAGGGAGGGACAGATATAGACTACACTAGAGAGGGAGGAGGAGGGACAGATAGACTACACTAGAGAGGGAGGAGGAGGGCCAGATATAGACTACACTAGAGAGGGAGGGACAGATATAGACTACACTAGAGAGGGAGGAGGAGGGCCAGATATAGACTACACTAGAGAGAGAGGAGGAGGGCCAGATATAGACTACACTAGAGAGAGAGGGACAGATATAGACTACACTAGAGAGGGAGGGACAGATATAGACTACACTAGAGAGGGAGGGACAGATATAGACTACACTAGAGAGGGAGGAGGATGGACAGATGGACAGAGAGGGAGGAGGAGGGACAGATGGACAGAGAGGGAGGAGGAGGGCCAGATGGACAGAGAGGGAGGAGGAGGGCCAGATGGACAGAGGCTTAAAGAGCAAACAGTTTTTACATTAAGACAGAATTCTGTTTTCTTCATGGAAAAATACAAATAGCGCTGCACTTCTGTGAAGTTATTGGAAGCAAATTTCTGCCAATTTCTGCGTTTCACGAATGTATTTTCTGTGAAGGAAAAATCTCTTCTCCGTCTACTGACGCAGGTGAAATGGGTTAAGAGACGCAGATCATTTGTTTTTTGATGGTCTGCGTTTTGAAAATGCACATTTCTGAACTCTAACACGACATTTGGGAAAGGAGTTGCCGCGTCGGACAAGAACCACAAGGACTCCGCTATAAACCACAGAATCTACAGATGTTTTGAAATGGCTGGTTTCTTTTCCCAAGGTCTCAATGCTACGTACCAGTTCTACCAGAAATGTCCTTCTGGGTCAGCACTTCCTAGTTTCAGCCTGTAGGCTACTGCTTCAACTCCTACTCAAGAGCAAACACCGTGTGCTCACATGAATTAGGCACAATCAGGAGAGGAGAGGAGAGGGGTATTCACCTCATGGTGCAGCCCAAGCACACCGGGGGGGTGGGGGGGGGGGGGTGGGGGGGCTATTCCATTCTGTTCCACTTCCAACCTGCTCTCCGTACATCTGACTGAACCACGGCTGATATTGGGGGGGGGGGGGGGGCGACATGCTCCCTGCCATGACAAAGGCTATTGAAATCACAGTGCAGCCCGAGCAAAATGCAATCCACATCGAGATAATGTATTAACAACACTGAATAATAAAAAACAGGGCTAGAACAGAATAATATTAGAATATAGAAGGGTGAGAGAACGGAGGGCCTTTTTAGACGGGTTGGATGAAGAGCAACAAGACGACTGAGGCTCTTTAAAAGAGGCCGTAACCATCACCCCCAAGCGAGGGACATACCTATTCAGACCACGGTGTGTTGTAGTGGAAGGTTATATATACTCAGGCCACGGTGTGTTGTAGTGGAAGGTTAAATATATATGTTGAAGTGGAAGGTTATATCTACTCAGGCCACGGTGTGTTGTAGTGGAAGGTTATATATACTCAGACCACGGTGTGTTGTAGTGAAAGGTTATATCTACTCAGGCCACGGTGTGTTGTAGTGAAAGGTTATATCTACTCAGGCCACGGTGTGTTGTAGTGGAAGGTTATATCTACTCAGGCCACGGTGTGTTGTAGTGGAAGGTTATATATATGTTGTAGTGGAAGGTTATATATACTCAGGCCATGGTGTGTTGTAGTGGAAGGTTATATCTACTCAGGCCACGGTGTGTTGAAGTGGAAGGTTATATATACTCAGGCCACGGTGTGTTGTAGTGGACGGTTATATATATATGTTGTAGTGGAAGGTTAAATATACTCAGGCCACGGTGTGTTGTAGTGGAAGGTTATATCTACTCAGACCACGGTGTGTTGTAGTGGAAGGTTATATATACTCAGGCCACGGTGTGTTGTAGTGGAAGGTTATATATATATGTTGTAGTGGAAGGTTATATATACTCAGGCCACGGTGTGTTGTAGTGGAAGGTTATATATATATGTTGTAGTGGAAGGTTATATATATATATATATGTTGTAGTGGAAGGTTATATATACTCAGACCACGGTGTGTTGTAGTGGAAGGTTATATATATATGTTGTAGTGGAAGGTTATATCTACTCAGGCCACGGTGTGTTGTAGTGGAAGGTTATATATACTCAGACCACGGTGTGTTGTAGTGGAAGGTTATATATATGTTGTAGTGGAAGGTTATATATACTCAGGCCACGGTGTGTTGTAGTGGAAGGTTATATATATGTTGTAGTGGAAGGTTATATCTACTCAGGCCACGGTGTGTTGTAGTGGAAGGTTATATATACTCAGGCCACGGTGTGTTGTAGTGGAAGGTTATATATACTCAGACCACGGTGTGTTGTAGTGGAAGGTTATATATATGTTGTAGTGGAAGGTTATATATACTCAGGCCACGGTGTGTTGAAGTGGAAGGTTATATATACTCAGGCCACGGTGTGTTGTAGTGGAAGGTTATATATATGTTGTAGTGGAAGGTTATATATACTCAGGCCACGGTGTGTTGAAGTGGAAGGTTATATATATGTTGTAGTGGAAGGTTATATATACTCAGGCCACGGTGTGTTGTAGTGGAAGGTTATATATATGTTGTAGTGGAAGGTTATATATACTCAGGCCACGGTGTGTTGAAGTGGAAGGTTATATATATGTTGTAGTGGAAGGTTAAATATATATGTTGAAGTGGAAGGTTATATATACTCAGACCACGGTGTGTTGTAGTGGAAGGTTATATATACTCAGGCCACGGTGTGTTGTAGTGGAAGGTTATATATATGTTGTAGTGGAAGGTTATATATACTCAGGCCACGGTGTGTTGAAGTGGAAGTTTATATATATGTTGTAGTGGAAGGTTATATATACTCAGGCCACGGTGTGTTGTAGTGGAAGGTTATATCTACTCAGGCCACGGTGTGTTGTAGTGGAAGGTTATATATACTCAGGCCACGGTGTGTTGTAGTGGAAGGTTATATATACTCAGGCCACGGTGTGTTGTAGTGGAAGGTTATATATATGTTGTAGTGGAAGGTTATATATACTCAGGCCACGGTGTGTTGTAGTGGAAGGTTATATATACTCAGGCCACGGTGTGTTGAAGTGGAATATTATATATATGTTGTAGTGGAAGGTTATATCTACTCAGGCCACGGTGTGTTGTAGTGGACGGTTATATATACTCAGGCCACGGTGTGTTGTAGTGGAAGGTTATATATATGTTGTAGTGGAAGGTTATATATACTCAGGCCACGGTGTGTTGTAGTGGAAGGTTATATCTACTCAGGCCACGGTGTGTTGTAGTGGAAGGTTATATATATGTTGTAGTGGAAGGTTATATATACTCAGGCCAAGGTGTGTTGTAGTGGAAGGTTATATATATGTTGTAGTGGAAGGTTATATCTACTCAGGCCACGGTGTGTTGTAGTGGAAGGTTATATATACTCAGAACACGGTGTGTTGTAGTGGAAGGTTATATATACTCAGACCACGGTGTGTTGTAGTGGAAGGTTATATATACACTCAGGCCACGGTGTGTTGTAGTGGAAGGTTATATATATGTTGTAGTGGAAGGTTATATATACTCAGGCCACGGTGTGTTGAAGTAGAAGGTTATATCTACTCAGGCCACGGTGTGTTGTAGTGGAAGGTTATATATACTCAGGCCACGGTGTGTTGTAGTGGAAGGTTATATATATGTTGTAGTGGAAGGTTATATCTACTCAGGCCACGGTGTGTTGTAGTGGAAGGTTATATATACTCAGGCCACGGTATGTTGTAGTGGAAGGTTATATATACTCAGGCCACGGTGTGTTGAAGTGGAAGGTTAAATATATGTTGTAGTGGAAGGTTATATATACTCAGGCCACGGTGTGTTGTAGTGGAAGGTTATATATACTCAGGCCACGGTGTGTTGTAGTGGAAGGTTATATATACTCAGGCCACGGTGTGTTGAAGTGGAAGGTTATATATATGTTGTAGTGGAAGGTTATATATACTCAGGCCACGGTGTGTTGTAGTGGAAGGTTATATATATGTTGTAGTGGAAGGTTATATCTACTCAGGCCACGGTGTGTTGTAGTGGAAGGTTATATATACTCAGGCCACGGTATGTTGTAGTGGAAGGTTATATATACTCAGGCCACGGTGTGTTGAAGTGGAAGGTTAAATATATGTTGTAGTGGAAGGTTATATATACTCAGGCCACGGTGTGTTGTAGTGGAAGGTTATATATACTCAGGCCACGGTGTGTTGTAGTGGAAGGTTATATATACTCAGGCCACGGTGTGTTGAAGTGGAAGGTTATATATATGTTGTAGTGGAAGGTTATATATACTCAGGCCACGGTGTGTTGAAGTGGAAATTTATATATATGTTGTAGTGGAAGGTTATATATACTCAGGCCGCGGTGTGTTGTAGTGGAAGGTTATATCTACTCAGGCCACGGTGTGTTGTAGTGGAAGGTTATATATACTCAGGCCACGGTGTGTTGTAGTGGAAGGTTATATATACTCAGGCCACGGTGTGTTGTAGTGGAAGGTTATATCTACTCAGGCCACGGTGTGTTGTAGTGGAAGGTTATATATATGTTGTAGTGGAAGGTTATATATACTCAGGCCACGGTGTGTTGTAGTGGAAGGTTATATCTACTCAGGCCATGGTGTGTTGTAGTGGAAGGTTATATATACTCAGACCACGGTGTGTTGTAGTGGAATGTTATATATACTCAGGCCACGGTGTGTTGTAGTGGAAGGTTATATATATGTTGTAGTGGAAGGTTATATATACTCAGGCCACGGTGTGTTGTAGTGGAAGGTTATATATATACTCAGGCCACGGTGTGTTGTAGTGGAAGGTTATATATATGTTGTAGTGGAAGGTTATATATACTCAGGCCACGGTGTGTTGTAGTGGAAGGTTATATATACTCAGGCCACGGTGTGTTGAAGTGGAAGGTTATATCTACTCAGGCCACGGTGTGTTGAAGTGGAAGGTTATATATACTCAGGCCACGGTGTGTTGTAGTGGAAGGTTATATATACTCAGACCACGGTGTGTTGTAGTGGAAGGTTATATCTACTCAGGCCACGGTGTGTTGAAGTGGAAGGTTATATCTACTCAGGCCACGGTGTGTTGAAGTGGAAGGTTATATATACTCAGGCCACGGTGTGTTGTAGTGGAAGGTTATATATATGTTGTAGTGGAAGGTTATATATACTCAGGCCACGGTGTGTTGAAGTGGAAGGTTATATATATGTTGTAGTGGAAGGTTATATCTACTCAGGCCACGGTGTGTTGTAGTGGAAGGTTATATATACTCAGGCCACGGTGTGTTGAAGTGGAAGGTTATATATACTCAGACCACGGTGTGTTGTAGTGGAAGGTTATATATATGTTGTAGTGGAAGGTTATATCTACTCAGGCCACGGTGTGTTGTAGTGGAAGGTTATATATATATATGTTGTAGTGGAAGGTTATATATACTCAGGCCACGGTGTGTTGTAGTGGAAGGTTATATATACTCAGGCCACGGTGTGTTGTAGTGGAAGGTTATATCTACTCAGGCCACGGTGTGTTGTAGTGGAAGGTTATATATACTCAGGCCACGGTGTGTTGTAGTGGAAGGTTATATATATGTTGTAGTGGAAGGTTATATATACTCAGGCCACGGTGTGTTGTAGTGGAAGGTTATATATACTCAGGCCACGGTGTGTTGTAGTGGAAGGTTATATATATGTTGTAGTGGAAGGTTATATATACTCAGGCCACGGTGTGTTGTAGTGGAAGGTTATATATACTCAGGCCACGGTGTGTTGTAGTGGAAGGTTATATATATGTTGTAGTGGAAGGTTATATATACTCAGGCCACGGTGTGTTGTAGTGGAAGGTTATATATATGTTGTAGTGGAAGGTTATATATACTCAGGCCATGGTGTGTTGTAGTGGAAGGTTATATCTACTCAGGCCACGGTGTGTTGTAGTGGAAGGTTATATATACTCAGGCCACGGTGTGTTGTAGTGGAAGGTTATATATACTCAGGCCACGGTGTGTTGTAGTGGAAGGTTATATATATGTTGTAGTGGAAGGTTATATCTACTCAGGCCACGGTGTGTTGAAGTGGAAGGTTATATATACTCAGGCCACGGTGTGTTGTAGTGGAAGGTTAAATATATATGTTGTAGTGGAAGGTTATATATATGTTGTAGTGGAAGGTTATATATACTCAGGCCACGGTGTGTTGTAGTGGAAGGTTATATATATGTTGTAGTGGAAGGTTATATATACTCAGGCCACGGTGTGTTGAAGTGGAAGGTTATATATACTCAGGCCACGGTGTGTTGTAGTGGAAGGTTATATATATGTTGTAGTGGAAGGTTATATATACTCAGACCACGGTGTGTTGTAGTGGAAGGTTATATCTACTCAGGCCACGGTGTGTTGAAGTGGAAGGTTATATATATTTAGGCCACGGTGTGTTGTAGTGGAAGGTTATATATATGTTGTAGTGGAAGGTTAAATATATATGTTGTAGTGGAAGGTTATATATATGTTGTAGTGGAAGGTTATATCTACTCAGGCCACGGTGTGTTGTAGTGGAAGGTTATATCTACTCAGGCCACGGTGTGTTGAAGTGGAAGGTTATATATACTCAGGCCACGGTGTGTTGAAGTGGAAGGTTATATATACTCAGGCCACGGTGTGTTGTAGTGGAAGGTTATATATATGTTGTAGTGGAAGGTTATATCTACTCAGGCCACGGTGTGTTGTAGTGGAAGGTTATATATACTCAGTCCACGGTGTGTTGTAGTGGAAGGTTATATATACTCAGGCCACGGTGTGTTGTAGTGGAAGGTTATATCTACTCAGGCCACGGTGTGTTGTAGTGGAAGGTTATATATACTCAGACCACGGTGTGTTGTAGTGGAAGGTTATATATACTCAGGCCACGGTGTGTTGAAGTGGAAGGTTATAAATACTCAGGCCACGGTGTGTTGAAGTGGAAGGTTATATATACTCAGGCCACGGTGTGTTGAAGTGGAAGGTTATATATACTCAGGCCACGGTGTGTTGAAGTGGAAGGTTATATATACTCAGACCACGGTGTGTTGTAGTGGAAGGTTATATATACTCAGGCCACGGTGTGTTGTAGTGGAAGGTTATATCTACTCAGGCCACGGTGTGTTGTAGTGGAAGGTTATATATACTCAGACCACGGTGTGTTGTAGTGGAAGGTTATATATACTCAGGCCACGGTGTGTTGAAGTGGAAGGTTATAAATACTCAGGCCACGGTGTGTTGAAGTGGAAGGTTATATATACTCAGGCCACGGTGTGTTGAAGTGGAAGGTTATATATACTCAGGCCACGGTGTGTTGTAGTGGAAGGTTATATATACTCAGACCACGGTGTGTTGTAGTGGAAGGTTATATCTACTCAGGCCACGGTGTGTTGTAGTGGAAGGTTATATGCAAGGGACGTAACGATTCACCTATAGGCATCGGTCTCCTGTTCAGATGCTTAAGATGCGAGTGCATCGGGTCTGTAGGAGCCCAATCCGATCCAAATGAAGTAGGGAACAAAACCTATTCAAAAGTTGTTTTTTTAAATCACCGTTCACTAACGTTTACAGCCCCGCTAGTGTTATCGACTGCTGCTCTATAATTACGTTATTCTTATCTCTTATTTTTTTTAGGGATTTTCTTAAAACTGCACTGTTGGTTAACGGGTTTGTAAGTCAGCATTTCTGTGTAGAGGTCTACATCTGTTGTATAAGACGCATGTGACAAATACAATTAGATTGATTAGATTTTTTACTCATATAATTGTTTTCTATAATACCTCTAATCTGTTGACTGAATTGATTTGTCCTTCAGCCTATCAAACGTTTCTGCGTATTACATTCATCTACAAGTCAGATAACTGTGAGCTACAGGAGACACAGATGCTGGCCCCGACGAGAGGAAGGCCCGCCCCGACGAGAGGAAGGCCCGCCCCGACGAGAGGAAGGCCCGCCCCGACGAGAGGAAGGCCCGCCCCGACGAGAGGAAGGCCCGCCCCGACGAGAGGAAGGCCCGCCCCGACGAGAGGAAGGCCCGCCCCGACGAGAGGAAGGTCCGCCCCGACGAGAGGAAGGCCCGCCCCGACGAGAGGAAGGCCCGCCCCGACGAGAGGAAGGTCCGCCCCGACGAGAGGAAGGCCCGCCCCGACGAGAGGAAGGCCCGCCCCGACGAGAGGAAGGCCCGCCCCGACGAGAGGAAGGCCCGCCCCGACGAGAGGAAGGCCCGCCCCGACGAGAGGAAGGCCCGCCCCTACGACAGGAAGGCCCGCCCCGACGAGAGGAAGGCCCGCCCCGACGAGAGGAAGGCCCGCCCCGACGAGAGGAAGGCCCGCCCCGACGAGAGGAAGGCCCGCCCCTACGACAGGAAGGCCCGCCCCTATCCATGTTCTGACACTGGTCTGCAGGCACCTTCAGCATTCAGATGTTTGTTAAATGGCTTTCACAATATTAAAATAGACAAACAAAATGTAATTTGCTGGGTCATTGTTACCAAATGCGCTGTAGAAAATGTGTTTTTTTTCCCAGCAGAGCTGTGTAGGCTACCAGGACTGGACATCACTCACATCTAACTGTTGATCGGGGCTATTTGATTGCCAGGTTCTTTGTACTAAAATGTTTTGGGGTAATTCTGCTTTAAAAACGGGTCAGTGCATTTGGACAGGTTTTACATGAAGTTAAATCTATTTTATCCATTTGGAAATAAGGCTGTAACAACAACAATGTTAAATAAGTCCAGTGGTTGTGAATATTCCCTCCTGTCTTTCTCTTCTCAGATGCCGTTTCTTCTCAGATGCCTGTATGCGGTGGTAAGACCGTAGTGGATGTGGCAGATGGTTTATCTACAATCTGCTACCCTCTCAACATTCCCCTCCCTCCCCTCCCCGTTCTGTTCCACTTCCAACTCGCTCTAAATGCATCAGACTAAACCACGGCTGATATGGGGGGGGGGGGGGGGGGTTTAGCAAGTCGGAAGCGACACGCTCTTTGCCATGACACGGTACACGATCACAGACGAGGTTACACCCCCACAGAACAGGAGATAAGAGACTAGTAACCACAGAGAACTGAGTGTGGGATGACTTGTCATACCCTCAAGGAGACAGGTGATGAGCCACGGCGGCCTACAACACCAACCTACACACTGAGCTCGGAGGTTAAACCATCTGTCTGTTTACACGGAAGCAAACTTTCATATCATCCAAGGAGCTGTATGTGAAAACCCGACGGTCTTTCAACTTTACACATACATCATCATCATCACATATACCGACGGTGATTGGCCTCTGCCAGGAGTGGTAAACCTCTGCGGTTACTGTTGTGGAAAAGGGCTTATCAGAGAGAGAGAGGGAGGGAGAGTGAGAGACAGAGAGAGAGAGAGCGGGAGTGAGAGTGAGAGACAGAGAGAGCGAGAGCGAGAGCCAGAGCCAGAGCCTGAGACAGAGGGAGAGAGAGAGAGAGAGACAGAGACAGAGGGAGAGACAGAGACAGAGACAGAGGGAGAGGGAGAGACAGAGGGAGAGGGAGAGAGAGAGAGAGAGAGAGAGTGCTGGCTAGCCCGTCTAGAGTGGTGTCTACACTTGACGCTTACCTCCCACATCTGCTATCAGAATACGAAGATCGCATTGAAAAGACGAGTCTAGACGCACAAAAGGTGCGATTGTGTTCAGATCTGACTGACCACAATCTGTAAATGGCCCATCCAATCTACCTCATCCCCATACTGTACTTATTATTTATCTTGCTCCTTTGCACCCCAGTATCTCTACTTGCACATTCATCTTCTGCACATCTACCATTCCAGTGTTTAATTGCTATATTGTAATAACTTCGCCACTATGGCCTATTTATTGCCTTACCTCCCTTATCTCACCTCATTTGCACTCATTGTATTTTGACTTATTTTTCTACTGTATTATTGACCGTTTTACTCCATGTGTAACTCTGTGTTATTGACTGTATGTTTGTTTTACTCCATGTGTAACTCTGTGTTGTTGTATTGTGTCGAACTGCTTTGCTTTATCTTGGCCAGGTCGCAGTTGTAAATGAGAACTTGTTCTCAACTAGCCTACCTTGTTAAATAAAGGTGAACTAGCCTACCTGGTAAATAAAGGTGAAATTTAAAATTAAATAAATAACAATAATGGGATTCATTGCCCTTGATCGTTCTCTGTCGTGGAAGATGTTGGCTTTCGCCGACTGGTCGAGCACCCCGAGCCCCGGTACACACTACCAAGTAGGCGCTATTTTTCAGACGTTGCCCTACCAGAGTTACACAGTGTTGTTGAAACTCACCTCCATGAGCTACTTGCTATGGACGTCACTGCTATTAGCTTCACGACTGACATCTGGACCAGCGATGTCAAATGGACAACGAAACAGCACAGTGAAAGAAAAAGGTTTTGATTGTTTTACTGGAAATGGGAACATATGTACATGCCAACAAAATAACATTCTGGACAGTGTGTGTGTGTGTGTGTGTGTGTGTGTGTGTGTGTGTGTGTGTGTGTGTGTGTGTTTTTCAACAATTTAACGGTACTAGAATGTTTACAAGGCCGCTATCAGGTTTCTTGCCAAGGAATATATCACATATCGGTATCTTCCAGAAATGTAATAATCCCTAATTCAGACAGTATCGTTAATAGGTCTATATGTTCTCTCGGATAGTGCTAGCATAACGCCCTCCTCTTACATGACAAAATCAACTCTCAGAATCAAGACATTCTAGAAGAGAGTGTTTCGGTAAAGAAGGCCGTTTCGGGGGGGGAACTGACACAGAGGGTGGCGCCATGTTTCCCATTCACTTGTCCAGTGAATTTGTGTCTACGTTTAGACCATTGGCATCGAAAACAGATGCCGGTTACATTGTGTTTCCATGTAACGATCCTGCGTCGATAAAAAAAACAGTTAGACGTGATGACTTCACACCTAAAGAATCTGCAAAAAACCTACAGAGTCTAATAAAAATACAGTTCTTGAAGTGTTTCCATTTTCCGTTTAGGCAAATTCCGCATGAATAAATTGGCGCCAGCCGGTATGCCCTCCCACCCATCTGTTTCATGTCTCAGGTAGCGCGCGAAAGCCGGCATGGATAGAAGGAAATTATGGACTAATATTTGCCATATTCTAACAATTCTCGTTCACTCCCGTAGTTCCAATAATTCTCGTGCACTCCCGTAGTTCCAATAATTCTCGTGCACTCCCGTAGTTCCAATAATTCTCGTGCACTCCCGTAGTTCCAATAATTCTCGTGCACTCCCGTAGAACTAATCATTCTCGTGCACTCCCATAGTTCTGAAATAATTGTAAGGTGAAACTTGTATCCAGCCAACCAGAAAATGAAGCTGATATTCTGGCATTCTGAAACATTTATTTGGCAAGCAGTAGGCATTTACAATTAACTGTGGAGCGGAGTGTTGCCGTTAGGCTAGGTGATGACATCACGTGCTAGGTGATGACATCACCCTCATTTACAAATAAAAAAAAATCGATTTAAACACTGAGAAAATTGAGAGAAAAAAATCCGCCTGTCGAACGAATTCAAAATGTCGTCCATCTTTAGAACAGGTCTCCTATATCTGCCGTTTGCATTCCGCACGTCGTCATTATTATTCTTTTTTGTAACACTGCTTTTGAATGAAGAAACCCGGTTTCAATGGAATCCTGCCTACTGACAATTTCCTGACTTCCAGAATGAACTGATTGGGGAGCACAGGAAAACTGCTTCATTTCACTGTGTTCAGGTTTGACACTAGAGAGAATTTAAAAAAGGGAGTGCAATGGATTTTCAGGTAACAAGCAGTGAGTTTAATTGATGGATACCTGTGCTATGCTATTAGTATGTTGGTACAGGGATATTGACCTAATGAGTCTGCTAGCGGAGAACGGCTCAAGAGCAGGAAGTGAGTATGATGGTTTTAGAATGGAGGAAGTATAACAGAGAGTTGTGGGTCATAGGGGGTGAGGGGAGGCTGGAGGGGGCAGGGGGGCTGGAGAGGGGCAGGGGGGATGGAGAGGGGCAGGGAGACTGGAGAGGGGCAGGGAGACTGGAGAGGGGCAGGGGGGCTGGAGAGGGGCAGGGGGGCTGGAGAGGGGCAGGGAGACTGGAGAGGGGCAGGGGGGCTGGAGAGGGGCAGGGGGGCTGGAGAGGGGCAGGGGGGCTGGAGAGGGGCAGGGAGACTGGAGAGGGGCAGGGAGACTGGAGAGGGGCAGGGGGGCTGGAGAGGGGCAGGGAGACTGGAGAGGGGCAGGGAGACTGGAGAGGGGCAGGGAGACTGGAGAGGGGCAGGGAGACTGGAGAGGGGCAGGGGGGCTGGAGAGGGGCAGGGGGGCTGGAGAGGGGCAGGGAGACTGGAGAGGGGCAGGGGGGCTGGAGAGGGAAACAGCCAGGGGTAATTCATCCTAAAAAAAAAGAATAAAAAAATAAAAAGAGACAGATTTTTCACTCCTGCATTTACAGAGTGGAACGGCTAGGATGTTGAGATCTGAGATGGGATCAGAAGGATGTGAGAAGTTTCAGCAACAATAAAGACCACATTATAAAACACAGACGCTTCCTCTCTACAGAGAGAGGAGAGAGAAACAGAACCATCGCGCCTCTCATCTCTGAACTAATACACCCATCCTGCCGAAAAGCCGTTCTGTGTGTCACTGAGACGAGATTGGAGACGAGAGAACAGATAAGGGAGCAAACATAAAATAATGAAACAGGGAGCAGCGAGAGAGAGAGAGAGAGAGAGGAGAGAGACAGAGAGACGAGAGAGGAGAGAGACAGAGAGAGCCAGAGAGACAGAGAGAGAAAGGAGAGAGGAGAGAGGAGAGAGAGAGACAGAGAGAGGAGAGAGGAGAGAGACAGAGAGAGGAGAGAGACAGAGACAGAGAGAGACAGAGAGAGAGACAGAGAGAGACAGAGAGAGAGACAGAGAGAGAGACAGAGAGAGAGAGAGAGAGAGACAGAGAGAGAGACAGAGAGAGACAGAGAGAGAGACAGAGAGAGAGACAGAGAGAGAGACAGAGAGAGAGACAGAGAGACAGAGAGAGAGACAGAGAGAGAGACAGAGAGAGAGACAGAGAGAGAGACAGAGAGATAGACAGAGAGAGAGACAGAGAGAGTGCTATGGGGATTAGTCAACTCTAGATCAACAGAGCAAGCTGGGATCAAGTTGACCCTAAAGTGTAAATCTGGGTCCCCTGTAGTTCAGATAGTCTATTAATGCTCTATCCTCAATCATAACGCTCATCACCGAGAAGGATTAGAGCATAAAAAAAGTACGCCGACCTCAGTTGAGAGAATAACAAGCTAAACTAAACTAACTAGGCTACACCGTGGAGGTAGTCAGTCACACAACGATCAACAGATGAAGTTTGTCATATTTACAGAAAGCAGTATATATGAAGGAAATGCTCTCATGAGAAACACAACAGACACAAAGAAAGTCATTCACTTTTCAAAATCAGTGTGTTGACCCCCCCCCCCCCCCCCCCTGTCATCTCGCTCATGAAACATTATTCTGACTGTCCTCCTCTCCCAGATCCCCACATCTGGATTTAATCAGCGAGGACCCTGGGAGTTCAGCTATAGCTCTATTAATAACCCTGAGAGGCTAAACTCAGGGTCGGCCAACAGTTCCCCTCTCTCTACCACACATAGGCAGGGTTAAGGCGTCCACATGCTTCCCAGCCAAAACACTTGGTTATAATTCATGCATATACAGTATTATAATGACATTTTGTGAAGTTGTTCGTTTTGGTCTTCGGTGAGTTTTATTTCGGGGAGGGGGGCTGTTCAGGAACACCTAACAATTTGTGGAGGAAAGTCGAAGTTCGGAGCTGAAATCTACGCCCCTTCGCTGGTGATTGGTCAACAGTAGGGATTGTTCAAGTCTTTGTTGTCATTCAACCACTCATTTTCATGTACATTTTTCCCATTGAAAAATACTGCACCAAACATCTTAGTTAGATTTTTTTTTTTGAAATTGCGCGACTCAATACTATTGTCATGCAGTAGGACACCGCTAGGGTAACGGGTCGATAGCGACAATTGATAACCTTGAAGACATTTAAAGTGACGCATCAGAAGCGTCTGTACCTTTTCAGACAGTAGAATTCTGCTCCTGTATAGAATATCCTGTATTGTTTCCCTGACAATCATAAACGTTGCTGATTGATGTGTTGTGTTGCTTTTCTACTGTTTAAAAAAAAAATGGTAGGTGTTCTTTCATTATATTTAATAAACTTCAAAAGCACTTTTCTTAGGAGTGAGTGGTCTGCCCGCAAGCAGGTCGAGATCATTTGATTGACAGTTCTGGTTGCCTAGTGACGGACGCTAGTTCCGCTTGTTCCTTTACAAACGAGCTAATGTCCGTTCAGTGGCGTTTCCAGAGGTTTCTCCAGAGGTTTCTCCAGAGGTTTCGTCGCGGCATTTAAAACGCCGTAGTGTACCTTTTCAGACAACAAACACGCCGTAGCCGAGGCGCCTTCAAGGCCTCCACAGAGGTATGATGACATACCGTTTTTTTCCGAAAAAAACGTACGCATCAATGACAGATTTCTTACGTTAATTCTAATTATTTTGAGGAAGTGTATACTCTAACACCTGCTTATTAGAGGAGGTTATGGTTTATTTTTTGTGTATTTATTATTTAACAAGGCACGTCAGTTAAGAACGAATTCTTATTTACAACGACAGCATTCAGGGGTTAACCGCATTGTTCAGAAACACAGATTTTTACCTTGTCAGCTTGGGGATTCGATCCAGCAACTTTTCGGTTACTGGTCCAACGCTCTAACCACTAGGCTACCTGCTGGTTACTGGACCAACGCTCTAACCACTAGGCTACCTGCCACTCCTCTAACCACTAGGCTACCTGCTGGTTACTGGACCAACGCTCTAACCACTAGGCTACCTGCCACTCCTCTAACCACTAGGCTACCTGCTGGTTACTGGACCAACGCTCTAACCACTAGGCTACCTGCCACTCCTCTAACCACTAGGCTACCTGCTGGTTACTGGACCAACGCTCTAACCACTAGGCTACCTGCCACTCCTCTAACCACTAGACTACCTGCTGGTTACTGGCCCAATGCTCTAACCACTAGGCTACCTGCTGGTTACTGGCCCAACGCTCTAACCACTAGACTACCTGCTGGTTACTGGCCCAACGCTCTAACCACTAGGCTACCTGCTGGTTACTGGCCCAACGCTCTAACTACTAGACTACCTGCTGGTTACTGGACCAACGCTCTAACCACTAGACTACCTGCTGGTTACTGGACCAGCGCTCTAACCACTAGGCTACCTGCCACCCCTCTAACCACTAGGCTACCTGCCACTCCTCTAACCACTAGGCTACCTGCTGGTTACTGGACCAACGCTCTAACCACTAGGCTACCTGCCACTCCTCTAACCACTAGACTACCTGCTGGTTACTGGCCCAACGCTCTAACCACTAGACTACCTGCTGGTTACTGGCCCAACGCTCTAACCACTAGGCTACCTGCTGGTTACTGGCCCAAAGCTCTAACCACTAGACTACCTGCTGGTTACTGGACCAACGCTCTAACCACTAGACTACCTGCTGGTTACTGGACCAGCGCTCTAACCACTAGGCTACCTGCCACCCCTCTAACCACTAGGCTACCTGCCACCCCTCTAACCACTAGGCTACCTGCTGGTTACTGACCCAACGCTCTAACCACTAGGCTACCTGCTGGTTACTGGCCCAACGCTCTAACCACTAGGCTACCTGCTGGTTACTGACCCAACGCTCTAACCACTAGAATACCTGCTGGTTACTGGCCCAACGCTCTAACCACTAGACTACCTGCTGGTTACTGGCCCAGCGCTCTAACCACTAGGCTTCCTGCTGGTTACTGGCCCAACGCTCTAACCACTAGGCTACCTGCTGGTTACTGGCCCAACGCTCTAACCACTAGGCTACCTGTTGGTTACTGGCCCAACGCTCTAACCACTAGGCTACCTGCTGGTTACTGGCCCAACGCTCTAACCACTAGGCTACCTGCTGGTTACTGGCCCAACGCTCTAACCACTAGGCTACCTGCTGGTTACTGACCCAACGCTCTAACCACTAGGCTACCTGCTGGTTACTGGCCCAACGCTCTAACCACTAGGCTACCTGCTGGTTACTGGCCCAACGCTCTAACCACTAGGCTACCTGCTGGTTACTGGCCCAACGCTCTAACCACTAGGCTACCTGCTGGTTACTGGCCCAACGCTCTAACCACTAGGCTACCTGCCACCCCTCTAACCACTAGGCTACCTGCCACCCCTCTAACCACTAAGCTACCTGCTGGTTACTTGCCCAAAGCTCTAACCACTAGGCTACCTGCCGCCCCTGGAGTTCATTAGTTCAACACTCTACACTAGCCTGTTATTACATTAGTTCAACACTCTACACTAGCCTGTTATTACATTAGTTCAACACTCTACACTAGCCTGCTATTACAGGGGTTCAACACTCAACACTAGCCTGTTATTACATTAGGTCAACACTTTACACTAGCCTGTTATTACAGGGGTTCAACACTCTACACTAGCCTGTTATTACATTAGTTCAACACTCAACACTAGCCTGTTATTACATTAGGTCAACACTCAACACTAGCCTGTTATTACAGGGGTTCAACACTCTACACTAGCCTGTTATTACATTAGTTCAACACTCAACACTAGCCTGTTATTACATTAGGTCAACACTCTACACTAGCCTGTTGCTAACGTTGTTAAAGTTCAAAGCCAAGATCACTGAGACTGGGCAGATGGCAAGGCCATCATCTGTTTTTCCCTAAAAGTCAGGTTCACGGCTGGGTCAATGGGTCAAATGACCTATGACCCCAGTTTAAGTATAACAGCTACTGAGTTCAAAGGTCAAAGCACTGTCTGGGGGGGGGGGGGGGGGAGATCAGTAAAGCAAACGTCGGCATTGAACGACAACATATATCACCCCGAGACAAGCAGAGAGCGAAGCCAGTAACAGCATACAGAGCTGACCTCGGCAGGCCTGTACTCTACTCTGCTACGTGTGCCGTGATGACAAGCTTCCTGCGTTCACCTATTGTGTGCCTACGGCGGTTTCAGGCATAAAACAGTTTATTTATAAAACAAACTGACTGCATGTTCACTTTGCATGGGCAGCGTTCCAGAGGCGGGTTAATCCATATGCAAAGTGGGAAGTTAATAGTCAAATGAAGGTTAATATCGGCCACCGGAATCTTCTAGCACAGTCAGGTGATACACTTGGATGTTTTAACCTAACTGCCAAATGGTAAGATACATATCAGTATGCAACCTAAGCTAAGCACACACACACACACACACACACACACACACACACACACACACACACACACACACACACACACACACACACACACACACACACACACACACACACACACACACACACACACACACACACTCACACCTACACACACACACACACACACACCTACACACACACACACACACAGTTGAATAATCATAATTGGATTGGAGGTTTTCTGCTGAACCCAGTGGTTAGTGTGCATGTTATCTTTAGATGCCTGACAGAGGCAGCCCTGTGATCTTCTCAGGGTTGGCAGCCCTGTTGTCTTCTCAGGGTTGGCAGCCTGTGATCTTCTCAGGGTTGGCAGCCTGTGACCCCCTCAGGGTTGGCAGCCTGTGACCCCCTCAGGGTTGGCAGCCTGTGACCCCCTCAGGGTTGGCAGCCTGTGACCCCTCAGGGTTGGCAGCCGGAGTGTTTCCGGATGTGAAACGCGCGGAAGCCGTAAGACGAGGGTCTGACTTCGATACCGACACCAGGTTTGGTAACACACTACCTCGATACCAAAAACAATACCACAAAATAAAAAGGGAGTGTTATTATCCAAAGTCACAGAATGGCAGTTGGTCCAGACAGATCAACTCAGCTACTGCTCTGTTCAACCGTCGGCCATCTTTAGAGTTTAATATCATGAACATTTGAAGAAGGTGTGTGTACGTTGTTTGAAGACATCCATCTATGCATTAATTGAATCAAATTTAAAAAATCAGTTTGTTTTTACTAATCGAACTACAAAACAACAAAATGGTAATAATTTATTTGAATGGTAAATCTATATTGATGAACTAGGTAAATCCAGATGTAGTCTAGATCTATTCATAATATAGGTGAATGCATATTATTCAATAGGAGTTATTGAGACTACTTTTAAGCTGATATCATGCGGCTACAGATGACAAACAATCCCTTCCATATAGTACTGATTTTATTGGCAACTACTAAGATAATATTTTATTGTACTGACTAACAACATTTTCATAGAAGAAGCATTTTCTAAAAGTGTGCACCGTCTCTTTAAAAATGAATGACATTTGCAGAGGCAGAATGTGGCTGTGGAACCAGAAGGGAGGCAAAGAAAGACAAAGAAGTTCATTCGTTTTTGGCGGTGAGGGAAACAAAATTAATTAATAACGTTTTTTGGAGAGAATCAGCTTTGAAATCAGCATATTTTGCGTTACGGTCTGCATATTATCACAAACAAAAGTAATAAAGGTAGCGAATTCAGCTGTAAGCTAGCAAGGAATGTTAGTCTACAATTAAAGCTGGAAACTACCGGAATCTTCATCCATTGTAAAGTGTTTTAGCCTGTAGGAACATTGTTTTGCGAACAGTAAAAGAACAGGTTCAACATTTCCTCATGCCATGTTGCATTATTCAAGTGTGTGTTAAATTGTGTGCAGCCTGAGTGGAGACAGGGGAGCTAATGCAGCCCAGACAGGGAACGAGTAAATGGAGACGTCTTTTCACTCTGTAATGGGGCTGCGCTAATATACAGACGTTTAGGTATACCATGCTACACCACTTAAGACATCTAAATAATGACCTCCTTGAACCTATGAAACATTTAGAGCCCCTGTGGACTGGACACGGAGAAAACAGCCCCCTCTTTAAAAAAGCAAATCAATAAACCCTAACTGCTAAACAGACTGGCCCCTTCTTTACAACAGGGCTTAGTTCAGGGTCCTGGTGGGAAAAGGCTGTTAGCCTTCACTGAACTGAACTATTCAGGGGCTGGGGATGGGAAGTGGGAGTATTATGGGGAGAGAGGAGAGGGAGGAGAGAGGAGAGGAGAGAGGGGAGAGAGGAGAGAGAGGGAGGAGAGGGGGGAGAGAGAGGAGAGAGAGGGGGGAGAGGAGAGAGAGGGGGGAGAGAGAGGAGAGGAGAGGAGAGAGAGGGGGAGAGAGAGGAGAGAGAGGAGAGAGAGAGAGGAGAGAGAGAGAGGAGAGAGAGGAGAGGATAGAGGAGAGACGAGAGAGAGACGAGAGAGAGAGGAGAGAGGAGAGAGACGAGAGAGAGGAGAGAGAGGAGAGAGTAGAGAGGAGAGAGGGGAGAGAGGGGAGAGAGAGGAGAGAGAGGAGAGAGGAGGGAGAGGAGAGGAGAGAGAGGAGAGGGGAGAGAGACGAGAGAGTGGAGAGGGGAGCGAGAGGAGAGAGAGGAGAGAGGGAGCCTGAGAGGAAGAGAGAATATCAATGTGTGAGAGGGGAGAGAGAGTATATACATTAATTCAATCCCTGGACTTTCAACCAAGCACCGATATCAGAATTCAATATAATAAATTCAATACTTGTAGTCAATAAGGCTAGGGAGACCCAAGTTTCCTGGGCTCGTCTATAGCAGTGTTCTCCACAAGTACAGAGTAGCCAGCCAAATAGAAAAAGTAGCCAGCCAAGCGCCTCTGGGTTCGAAATGTTTTGCCAAAGGAGCTCTAAAGCAGAAGGACACTGCTAACTAACCCTTTCATAGAGGAACAACACTGCTAACTAACCCTTTCATAGAGGAACAATACTGCTAACTAACCCTTTCATAGAGGAACAATACTGCTAACTAACCCTTTCATAGAGGAACGATACTAGTAACTAAACCCTTAATAGAGGAACAACACTGCTAACTAACCCTTTCATAGAGGAACGATACTGCTAACTAACCCTTTCATAGAGGAACAATACTGCTAACTAACCCTTTCATAGAGGAACAATACTGCTAACTAACCCTTTCATAGAGGAACGATACTAGTAACTAAACCCTTAATAGAGGAACGATACTGCTAACTAACCCTTAATAGAGGAACAATACTGCTAACTAACCCTTTCATAGAGGAACAATACTGCTAACTAACCCTTTCATAGAGGAACAATACTGCTAACTAAACCCTTAATAGAGGAACGATACTGCTAACTAACCCTTTCATAGAGGAACAATACTAGTAACTAAACCCTTAATAGAGGAACAATACTAGTAACTAACCCTTTCATAGAGGAACAATACTAGTAACTAAACCCTTAATAGAGGAACGATACTGCTAACTAACCCTTAATAGAGGAACAATACTGCTAACTAACCCTTTCATAGAGGAACAATACTGCTAACTAACCCTTTCATAGAGGAACAATACTGCTAACTAACCCTTTCATAGAGGAACAATACTTCTAACTAACCCTTTCATAGAGGAACAATACTGCTAACTAACCCTTTCATAGAGGAACAATACTGCTAACTAACCCTTTCATAGAGGAGCAATACTGCTAACTAACCCTTTCATAGAGGAACAATACTGCTAACTAACCCTTTCATAGAGGAACGATACTGCTAACTAACCCTTTCATAGAGGAACAATACTGCTAACTAACCCTTTCATAGAGGAACAATACTAGTAACTAAACCCTTAATAGAGGAACAATACTGCTAACTAACCCTTTCATAGAGGAACGATACTGCTAACTAACCCTTTCATAGAGGAACAATACTAGTAACTAAACCCTTAATAGAGGAACAATACTAGTAACTAACCCTTTCATAGAGGAACAATACTGCTAACTAACCCTTTCATAGAGGAACGATACTGCTAACTAACCCTTAATAGAGGAACAATACTGCTAACTAACCCTTTCATAGAGGAACAATACTGCTAACTAACCCTTTCATAGAGGAACAATACTGCTAACTAACCCTTTCATAGAGGAACAATACTAGTAACTAAACCCTTAATAGAGGAACAATACTGCTAACTAACCCTTTCATAGAGGAACAATACTGCTAACTAACCCTTTCATAGAGGAACAATACTAGTAACTAAACCCTTAATAGAGGAACGATACTGCTAACTAACCCTTTCATAGAGGAACAATACTGCTAACTAACCCTTAATAGAGGAACAATACTGCTAACTAACCATTTCATAGAGGAACAATACTGCTAACTAACCCTTTCATAGAGGAACAATACTGCTAACTAACCCTTTCATAGAGGAACAATACTGCTAACTAACCCTTTCATAGAGGAACAATACTGCTAACTAACCCTTTCATAGAGGAACAATACTAGTAACTAAACCCTTAATAGAGGAACGATACTGCTAACTAACCCTTTCATAGAGGAACAATACTGCTAACTAACCCTTAATAGAGGAACAATACTGCTAACTAACCCTTAATAGAGGAACAATACTGCTAACTAACCCTTAATAGAGGAACAATACTAGTAACTAACCCTTTCATAGAGGAACAATACTAGTAACTAACCCTTAATAGAGGAACAATACTGCTAACTAACCCTTTCATAGAGGAACAATACTAGTAACTAACCCTTTCATAGAGGAACAATACTGCTAACTAACCCTTAATAGAGGAACAATACTGCTAACTAACCCTTAATAGAGGAACAATACTGCTAACTAACCCTTTCATAGAGGAACAATACTAGTAACTAACCCTTTCATAGAGGAACAATACTAGTAACTAAACCCTTAATAGAGGAACAATACTAGTAACTAACCCTTTCATAGAGGAACAATACTAGTAACTAACCCTTTCATAGAGGAACAATACTAGTAACTAACCCTTTCATAGAGGAACAATACTGCTAACTAACCCTTTCATAGAGGAACAATACTGCTAACTAACCCTTTCATAGAGGAACAATACTAGTAACTAACCCTTTCATAGAGGAACAATACTGCTAACTAACCCTTTCATAGAGGAACGATACTGCTAACTAACCCTTTCATAGAGGAACAATACTGCTAACTAACCCTTTCATAGAGGAACAATACTAGTAACTAAACCCTTAATAGAGGAACAATACTGCTAACTAACCCTTTCATAGAGGAACGATACTGCTAACTAACCCTTTCATAGAGGAACAATACTAGTAACTAAACCCTTAATAGAGGAACAATACTAGTAACTAACCCTTTCATAGAGGAACAATACTGCTAACTAACCCTTTCATAGAGGAACGATACTGCTAACTAACCCTTAATAGAGGAACAATACTGCTAACTAACCCTTTCATAGAGGAACAATACTGCTAACTAACCCTTTCATAGAGGAACAATACTGCTAACTAACCCTTTCATAGAGGAACAATACTAGTAACTAAACCCTTAATAGAGGAACAATACTGCTAACTAACCCTTTCATAGAGGAACAATACTGCTAACTAACCCTTTCATAGAGGAACAATACTAGTAACTAAACCCTTAATAGAGGAACGATACTGCTAACTAACCCTTTCATAGAGGAACAATACTGCTAACTAACCCTTAATAGAGGAACAATACTGCTAACTAACCATTTCATAGAGGAACAATACTGCTAACTAACCCTTTCATAGAGGAACAATACTGCTAACTAACCCTTTCATAGAGGAACAATACTGCTAACTAACCCTTTCATAGAGGAACAATACTGCTAACTAACCCTTTCATAGAGGAACAATACTAGTAACTAAACCCTTAATAGAGGAACGATACTGCTAACTAACCCTTTCATAGAGGAACAATACTGCTAACTAACCCTTAATAGAGGAACAATACTGCTAACTAACCCTTAATAGAGGAACAATACTGCTAACTAACCCTTAATAGAGGAACAATACTAGTAACTAACCCTTTCATAGAGGAACAATACTAGTAACTAACCCTTAATAGAGGAACAATACTGCTAACTAACCCTTTCATAGAGGAACAATACTAGTAACTAACCCTTTCATAGAGGAACAATACTGCTAACTAACCCTTAATAGAGGAACAATACTGCTAACTAACCCTTAATAGAGGAACAATACTGCTAACTAACCCTTTCATAGAGGAACAATACTAGTAACTAACCCTTTCATAGAGGAACAATACTAGTAACTAAACCCTTAATAGAGGAACAATACTAGTAACTAACCCTTTCATAGAGGAACAATACTAGTAACTAACCCTTTCATAGAGGAACAATACTAGTAACTAACCCTTTCATAGAGGAACAATACTGCTAACTAACCCTTTCATAGAGGAACAATACTAGTAACTAACCCTTTCATAGAGGAACAATACTAGTAACTAACCCTTTCATAGAGGAACAATACTGCTAACTAACCCTTTCATAGAGGAACAATACTGCTAACTAACCCTTTCATAGAGGAACAATACTGCTAACTAACCCTTTCATAGAGGAACAATACTAGTAACTAACCCTTAATAGAGGAACGATACTGCTAACTAACCCTTAATAGAGGAACAATACTGCTAACTAACCCTTTCATAGAGGAACAATACTAGTAACTAACCCTTTCATAGAGGAACAATACTAGTAACTAACCCTTTCATAGAGGAACGATACTAGTAACTAACCCTTTCATAGAGGAACGATACTGCTAACTAACCCTTAATAGAGGAACAATACTGCTAACTAACCCTTAATAGAGGAACAATACTGCTAACTAACCCTTTCATAGAGGAACAATACTAGTAACTAAACCCTTAATAGAGGAACGATACTGCTAACTAACCCTTAATAGAGGAACAATACTGCTAACTAACCCTTAATAGAGGAACAATACTGGTAACTAACCCCTCATAGCAGAAGGACACTGGTAACTAACCCCTCATAGCAGAAGGACACTGGTAACTAACCCCTCATAGCAGAAGGACACTGGTAACTAACCCCTCATAGCAGAAGGACACTGGTAACTAACCCCTCATAGCAGAAGGACACTGGTAACTAACCCCTCATAGCAGAAGGACACTGGTAACTAACCCCTCATAGCAAGACACTGGTAACTAACCCCTCATAGCAGAAGGACACTGGTAACTAACCCCTCATAGCAGAAGGACACTGGTAACTAACCCCTCATAGCAGAAGGACACTGGTAACTAACCCCTCATAGCAGAAGGACACTGGTAACTAACCCCTCATAGCGGAAGGACACTGGTAACTAACCACTCATAGCAGAAGGACACTGGTAACTAACCCCTCATAGCAGAAGGACACTGGTAACTAACCCCTCATAGCAGAAGGACACTGGTAACTAACCCCTCATAGCATAAGGACTGGTAACTAACACTGGTAACTAACCCCTCATAGCAGGAGGACACTGGTAACTAACCCCTCATAGCAGAAGGACACTGGTAACTAACCCCTCATAGCAGAAGGACACTGGTAACTAACCCCTCATAGCAGAAGGACACTGGTAACTAACCCCTCATAGCAGAAGGACACTGGTAACTAACCCCTCATAGCGGAAGGACACTGGTAACTAACCCCTCATAGCAGGAGGACACTGGTAACTAACCCCTCATAGCAGAAGGACACTGGTAACTAACCCCTCATAGCAGAAGGACACTGGTAACTAACCCCTCATAGCATAAGGACACTGGTAACTAACCCCTCATAGCAGGAGGACACTGGTAACTAACCCCTCATAGCAGGAGGACACTGGTAACTAACCCCTCATAGCAGAAGGACACTGGTAACTAACCCTTTCATAGCAGAAGGACACTGGTAACTAACCCTTTCATAGCAGAAGGACACTGGTAACTAACCCCTCATAGCAGGACACTGGTAACTAACCCCTCATAGCAGAAGGAAACTGGTAACTAACCCCTCATAGCGGAAGGACACTGGTAACTAACCCCTCATAGCAGGAGGACACTGGTAACTAACCACTCATAGCAGAAGGACACTGGTAACTAACCCGTCATAGCAGAAGGACACTGGTAACTAACCCCTCATAGCAGAAGGACACTGGTAACTAACCCCTCATAGCAGAAGGACACTGGTAACTAACCCCTCATAGCAGAAGGACACTGGTAACTAACCCCTCATAGCAGGAGGACACTGGTAACTAACCCCTCATAGCAGGAGGACACTGGTAACTAACCCCTCATAGCAGGAGGACACTGGTAACTAACCCCTCATAGCAGGAGGACACTGGTAACTAACCCCTCATAGCAGAAGGACACTGGTAACTAACCCCTCATAGCAGGAGGACACTGGTAACTAACCACTCATAGCAGAAGGACACTGGTAACTAACCCGTCATAGCAGAAGGACACTGGTAACTAACCCCTCATAGCAGAAGGACACTGGTAACTAACCCCTCATAGCAGAAGGACACTGGTAACTAACCCCTCATAGCAGGAGGACACTGGTAACTAACCCCTCATAGCAGGAGGACACTGGTAACTAACCCCTCATAGCAGAAGGACACTGGTAACTAACCCTTTCATAGCAGAAGGACACTGGTAACTAACCCTTTCATAGCAGAAGGACACTGGTAACTAACCCCTCATAGCAGGACACTGGTAACTAACCCCTCATAGCAAGACACTGGTAACTAATCCCTCATAGCAGAAGGACACTGGTAACTAACCCCTCATAGCAGGAGGACACTGGTAACTAACCCCTCATAGCAGGAGGATACTGGTAACTAACCCCTCATAGCAGGAGGACACTGGTAACTAACCCCTCATAGCAGGAGGACACTGGTAACTAACCCCTCATAGCAGAAGGACACTGGTAACTAACCCTTTCATAGCAGATGGACACTGGTAACTAACCCCTCATAGCAGGACACTGGTAACTAACCCCTCATAGCAGGAGGATACTGGTAACTAACCCCTCATAGCAGGAGGACACTGGTAACTAACCCCTCATAGCAGGAGGACACTGGTAACTAACCACTCATAGCAGAAGGACACTGGTAACTAACCCGTCATAGCAGAAGGACACTGGTAACTAACCCCTCATAGCAGAAGGACACTGGTAACTAACCCCTCATAGCAGAAGGACACTGGTAACTAACCCCTCATAGCAGGAGGACACTGGTAACTAACCCCTCATAGCAGGAGGACACTGGTAACTAACCCCTCATAGCAGAAGGACACTGGTAACTAACCCTTTCATAGCAGAAGGACACTGGTAACTAACCCTTTCATAGCAGAAGGACACTGGTAACTAACCCCTCATAGCAGGACACTGGTAACTAACCCCTCATAGCAAGACACTGGTAACTAATCCCTCATAGCAGAAGGACACTGGTAACTAACCCCTCATAGCAGGAGGACACTGGTAACTAACCCCTCATAGCAGGAGGATACTGGTAACTAACCCCTCATAGCAGGAGGACACTGGTAACTAACCCCTCATAGCAGGAGGACACTGGTAACTAACCCCTCATAGCAGAAGGACACTGGTAACTAACCCTTTCATAGCAGATGGACACTGGTAACTAACCCCTCATAGCAGGACACTGGTAACTAACCCCTCATAGCAGGAGGATACTGGTAACTAACCCCTCATAGCAGGAGGACACTGGTAACTAACCCCTCATAGCAGGAGGACACTGGTAACTAACCCCTCATAGCAGAAGGACACTGGTAACTAACCCTTTCATAGCAGAAGGACACTGGTAACTAACCCTTTCATAGCAGATGGACACTGGTAACTAACCCCTCATAGCAGGACACTGGTAACTAACCCCTCATAGCAAGACACTGGTAACTAATCCCTCATAGCAGAAGGACACTGGTAACTAACCCCTCATAGCAGAAGGACACTGGTAACTAACCCCTCATAGCAGAAGGACACTGGTAACTAACCCCTCATAGCAGAAGGACACTGGTAACTAACCCCTCATAGCCGAACGATACTGGAAACATCTGCCCAGTGTGAGAGGCCTGATCTGTCCATCCCAGGACCCCTGTCTGCCCAGTGTGAGAGGCCTGATGTGTCCATCCCAGGACCCCCGTCTGCCCAGTGTGAGAGGCCTGATCTGTCCATCCCAGGACCCCTGTCTGCCCAGTGTGAGAGGCCTGATGTGTCCATCCCAGAACCCCTGTCTACCCAGTGTGAGAGGCCTGATCTGTTCATCCCAGGACCCCTGTCTGCCCAGTGTGAGAGGCCTGATGTGTCCATCCCAGAACCCCTGTCTACCCAGTGTGAGAGGCCTGATCTGTCCATCCCAGGACCCCTGTCTGCCCAGTGTGAGAGGCCTGATCTGTCCATCCCAGAACCCCTGTCTGCCCAGTGTGAGAGGCCTGATCTGTCCATCCCAGAACCCCTGTCTGCCCAGTGTGAGAGGCCTGATCTGTCCATCCCAGGACCCCTGTCTGCCCAGTGTGAGAGGCCTGATCTGTCCATCCCAGGACCCCTGTCTGCCCAGTGTGAGAGGCCTGATGTGTCCACCAAATGATCTGTCAAATGATGTCTCGCCATTATGTCTCGCCATTATTCCTGATGAGTGTTCACGTTGATCAATATTTCGGCTTTGCTGGCCTATTGTAAACGATCGAATAGAATGTCAGATCAATACATACAACCCTGGACATATTGTCATTTATAAACGCTAATGGAGAGGCATTATTACATTGTCCAGGTCCAGTTATGGTACGCTGTTTTCGTGTACACTCCTTTATGTCTCAGGCTTTACTCATTCTGATATACTGTCTCAGTGAAGTGTAATCTGTCTTTATTTCTTTATTTTACCTGTATTTAACTAGTCAAGTCAGTTAATTAAGAACAAGTTCTAATTTACAATGAGGGCCTACCGGGGAACAGTGGGATAACTGCCTTGTTCAGGGGCAGAATGACAGATTTGTACCTTGTCAGCTCGAAGAATTCGATCTAGCAACCTTTCGGTTACTGGTCCAACACTCTAACCACTAGGCTACTTGCCTCCCCTCTAAACCACTAGGCTACCTGCCTCCCCTCTAAACCACTAGGCTACCTGCCTCCCCTCTAAACCACTAGGCTACCTGCCTCCCCTCTAAACCACTAGGCTACCTGCCTCCCCTCTAAACCACTAGGCTACCTGCCTCCCCTCTAAACCACTAGGCTACCTGCCTCCCCTCTAAACCACTAGGCTACCTGCCTCCCCTCTAAACCACTAGGCTACCTGCCTCCCCTCTAAACCACTAGGCTACCTGCCTCCCCTCTAAACCACTAGGCTACCTGCCTCCCCTCTAAACCACTAGGCTACCTGCCTCCCCTCTAAACCACTAGGCTACCTGCCTCCCCTCTAAACCACTAGGCTACCTGCCTCCCCTCTAAACCACTAGGCTACCTGCCTCCCCTCTAAACCACTAGGCTACCTGCCTCCCCTCTAAACCACTAGGCTACCTGCCTCCCCTCTAAACCACTAGGCTACCTGCCTCCCCTCTAAACCACTAGGCTACCTGCCTCCCCTCTAAACCACTAGGCTACCTGCCTCCCCTCTAAACCACTAGGCTACCTGCCACCCCTAAATATAATTCTGTAATTAGTTACAAAACAATAGAAAGTGGTTGTGTATCAGTGGTGTATCGCTGCTGTCTGTCTGATATCCAGTCCATGACCAGCTCTGTTGACCATGAGAGCATTTTGAGGAGAAAATGTGATGAGGCATACTATTTAGGCTTAGAATGACATGTGGCCCATTTTTTACCTTGTCATCAGTGACATGTGATCCATTGTTTACCTTGTTACCTGGCAACGACCATAAGCGTGTTTCAAAGAGCTGTCAGTCAAGGTGAACTCATGAATATAATCTCCCTGCCCACTCAGCCTGTACTTTCAGGCTTCCTGATAGAGATGAGAGAAAAAATGAGCACATTTTCTTCAATTCTGAGCATTTTAATAGTGTAGGCTGGGATAACTGTGCAGGACCTTCCAACATTTAATTGAGAAGGTTTTTGGGAAAGCCTTTCATACCTACCAGAACACTGTTTTCATTAGCATCATCGCTAACGGCTACGCAAAGAGGTAGTCACACGCACTGCACACACACACAGACACACACACACGCTCTGCACACACACACACACACACACACACACACACACACACACACACACACGCGCGTTCTCGTTGCCTCTTCAGGAAGATGCAGGAAATACGAGTCCCTGATGCATTCTGTTATTTCTTATGATAAACTTGTTGATTCCCTGCTGAGGTCAATAGATCCCATTTTAATGCCTGGATTCCTTGAGGGCCCTAACGACCATATTTTGGACCAGAATGAGTCTCTCCACGACCTGTTGTTCCTGCAGCGATGATTCACCATCTTCATCAAATGTTTTCAGAATAATCTCCAAAAAGCATCGGGCCAATATCAGTAGCTTATGCAAATTAAGGAACCAAATGACCGGCTCCCTCACCGATGCGGTTCGGTGAGTTGCTACACTGACTAACGAGACGAGAGTGACTCCAACGTCACTGTCTAGCGAGACCCTGACGTTCTAGGAAAGGAAACATGGGACTCAAGTTAATGTCTAGCGAGGCCCTGACGTTCTAGGAATGGAAACATGGGACTCAAGTTAATGTCTAGCGAGGCCCTGGCGTTCTAGGAAAGGAAACATGGGACTCAAGTTAATGTCTAGCGAGGCCCTGACGTTCTAGGACAGGAAACATGGGACTCAAGTTAATGTCTAGCGAGGCCCTGACGTTCTAGGAAAGGAAACATGGGACTCAAGTTAATGTCTAGCGAGGCCCTGACGTTCTAGGAAAGGAAACATGGGACTCCAACGTCACTGTCTAGCGAGGCCCTGACGTCCTAGGACAGGAAACCTGGGACTCCAACGTCACTGTCTAGCGAGGCCCTGACGTCCTAGGAAAGGACACCTGGGACTCCAACGTCACTGTCTAGAGAGGCCCTGACGTCCTAGAAAAGGAAACCTGGGACTCCAACGTCACTGTCTGGCGAGGCCCTGACGTCCTAGGAAAGGAAACCTGGGACTCCAACGTCACTGTCTAGTGAGGCCCTGACGTCCTAGGAAAGGAATCCTGGGACTCCAACATCACTGTCTAGTGAGGCCCTGACGTCCTAGGAAAGGAATCCTGGGAAATCCTTTGGTTTACTGCCCTGGTGTGACACTATGGACATATAACCACATGGTAATGATTAACGAATATATAGGAGAGACTTTATTCAGTCGGTTTGACACCTTTTTTTATAAAACTAGTCAACACTTGCTGTTCGGTCGCCAATCAACACACAGTAAATAGTCTACTATTCGCCATGTCTCCATGGTTGACTTTAGTAGGCCCATGAAGTACGCAAAACAAAATAAGAGGATTGACTCATTGTTACCACTTACATTACAAGGGATTACAAAATTCACGAGCATCACTCGCTCTCCCTCCTCTGTGTAAAGAAATTAGACTGCAACCAGAGATCTGTGTGTAATGACAAGATGCTCATGTCGCCACCCTAACAATGGGAGTCGTTGTCCCAAACGCGGGAAGGTAGGTGACAAGCTAAGGTCCCATTGAAACACATTAGGTTTATTTTGAAACCTCTTGTTTCACCTCGTCCTCTATGCTGCGTTTCCCTATCGGCGCTCGCTTTGTGACTAACAGGAGTCTATCGTATCAATAAAACACATTAGGTTTATTTTGGACATATTTTGGTGAAAGTGAAACCTCTTGCTTCACCTCGTCCTCTCTGCTGCGTTTCCCTATCGGCGCTCGCTTTGTGACTAACAGGAGTCTATCGTATCAATAGCTTGCTAGAAGCAGCATATCATTCATTGTAGCAGGAGAGGGCTTGACGGACTAGCGAATCGAAACTTTTAGATGAAAAGTAGCCTTGTTAACATGAAGTGGAGATATAGCCAGCTGAAAATGTCTGTAACACACTGATTAGCCGACAGGCGGAACTAATGGAAAACACTGGGTCCAGTTACTGGGTCCAGACATAGTGTCAGCAGCCAGTCAGTTACTGGGTCCAGACATAGTGTCAGCAGCCAGTCAGTTACTGGGTCCAGACATAGTGTCATCAGCCAGTCAGTTACTGGGTCCAGACATAGTGTCATCAGCTAGTCAGTTACTGGGTCCAGACATAGTGTCATCAGCCAGCCAGTCAGTTACTGGGTCCAGACATAGTGTCATCAGCCAGCCAGTCAGTTACTGGGTCCAGACATAGTGTCATCAGCCAGTCAGTTACTGGGTCCAGACATAATGTCGTCAGCCAGTCAGTTACTGGGTCCAGACATAGTGTCATCAGCCAGTCAGTTACTGGGTCCAGACATAGTGTCATCAGCCAGTCAGTCAGTTACTGGGTCCAGACATAGTGTCGTCAGCCAGTCAGCCAGTTACTGGGTCCAGACATAGTGTCATCAGCCAGTCAGTCAGTTACTGGGTCCAGACATAGTGTCATCAGCCAGTCAGTTACTGGGTCCAGACATAGTGTCGTCAGCCAGCCAGTTACTGGGTCCAGACATAGTGTCATCAGTCAGTCAGTTACTGGGTCCAGACATAGTGTCATCAGCCAGCCAGTCAGTTACTGGGTCCAGACATAGTGTCGTCAGCCAGACAGTTACTGGGTCCAGACATAGTGTCATCAGTCAGTCAGTTACTGGGTCCAGACATAGTGTCATCAGCCAGCCAGTCAGTTACTGGGTCCAGACATAGTGTCATCAGTCAGTCAGTTACTGGGTCCAGACATAGTGTCATCAGCTAGTCAGTTACTGGGTCCAGACATAGTGTCATCAGCCAGTCAGTCAGTTACTGGGTCCAGACATAGTGTCATCAGCCAGTCAGTTACTGGGTCCAGACATAGTGTCATCAGCCAGTCAGTTACTGGGTACAGACATAGTGTCAGCAGCCAGTCAGCCAGTTACTGGGTCCAGACATAGTGTCATCAGCTAGTCAGTTACTGGGTCCAGACATAGTGTCATCAGCCAGTCAGTCAGTTACTGGGTCCAGACATAGTGTCATCAGCCAGTCAGTTACTGGGTCCAGACATAGTGTCATCAGCCAGTCAGTTACTGGGTCCAGACATAGTGTCATCAGCCAGTCAGTCAGTTACTGGGTACAGACATAGTGTCATCAGCCAGTCAGTTACTGGGTCCAGACATAGTGTCATCAGCCAGTCAGCCAGTTACTGGGTCCAGACATAGTGTCATCAGCTAGTCAGTTACTGGGTCCAGACATAGTGTCATCAGCCAGTCAGTCAGTTACTGGGTCCAGACATAGTGTCATCAGCCAGTCAGTTACTGGGTCCAGACATAGTGTCATCAGTCAGCCAGTTACTGGGTCCAAACATAGTGTAGTCAGCCAGTCAGTCAGTTACTGGGTCCAGACATAGTGTCATCAGTCAGCCAGTTACTGGGTCCAGACATAGTGTCATCAGCCAGTCAGTTACTGGGTCCAGACATAGTGTCATCAGCCAGCCAGTCAGTTACTGGCTCCAGACATAGTGTCATCAGCCAGTCAGTCAGTTACTGGGTCCAGACATAGTGTCATCAGCCAGCCAGTCAGTTACTGGGTCCAGACATAGTGTCATCAGTCAGTCAGTTACTGGGTCCAGACATAGTGTCATCAGTTACTGGGTCCAGACATAGTGTCATCAGCCAGTCAGTTACTGGGTCCAGACATAGTGTCATCAGCCAGTCAGTTACTGGGTCCAGACATAGTGTCATCAGCCAGCCAGCCAGTTACTGGGTCCAGACATAGTGTCGTCAGCCAGTCAGTTACTGGGTCCAGGCATAGTGTCATCAGCCAGTCAGTTACTGGTCCAGACATAGTGTCATCAGCCAGTCAGTTACTGGGTCCAGACATAGTGTCATCAGTTACTGGGTCCAAACATAGTGTCATCAGCCAGTCAGTTACTGGGTCCAGACATAGTGTCATCAGCCAGTCAGTTACTGGGTCCAGACATAGTGTCATCAGCCAGTCAGTTACTGGGTCCAGACATAGTGTCATCAGCCAGTCAGTTACTGGGTCCAGACATCTCTACGTACCAACACCCTCTCACCAGTCTGAGTCCAGACCTCCACCTCATAAATGAACACTGTTACTCCTGCAGACAACATCAGACCAGCCGCTGAGAGGTGTTAATACAACTGTTTAACCTCCTAACTTCTCTACAGTAGACCTGCACCATCAAATACAGCTATATTAATACTAACTTCTGTCATGACGTTGCCCTCTTTGGGTACAGCGAGCACCATCCCCCTCTCTCTCTCCTACACTCAGGCTGCTGTGGTCAGAGAGGTCATAAATTCCTGGAGGAGAATCCTGCCTCAGGGCCAGACAGTATAGAGAGAGAGTGAGTTTTCATAGAGAGAACAAATTAATTTCTTCCATCTCACAGAACTGGAGGTCTGAACAACATTTATGTTCCGGAGAAGGTATAAAAGATCAGTGAAGAATCCAGCTACGAACTGGTCCATTTGGTACAATTTTGTGAAACTCATGAGAGACAATACAGCCACATTACCATAACCCTGTTTATACAATAGCCTCAGTTATGAGGCTTTACATCTAATTGTTGTATAAAATGAATGTGTAAAGATGATATTATTTGTGAAATGATGTGATACTTTGTAATGATGTTAATGTGAGAGAATTGTATTTCTGTTTAATGTTTCACTAAGTCCTTGGCACACCCCCAGGTGCACAGACAGGACCTGGCGTCATGAGAACAGCCCTTTTCTATGTTCCGAATAAAAACCCCACCTGGGTTTTCTATCACCAGACCGAGCTTACCTCAATTATGAGGGGGGCTAAGGGTTGAGACGAGACCAGTACCTCTATCACAGAGGTAAATAAGGCTTGAGTAGATTGCTGAGTCTTTTAACCATCCCACGTGGTTAAACTCTTAGACTATCGATACCGACAGAATAAGAACAAGTCTTTGATATTAATTACTAGTCTGCAGCCATTCATTTCTTTATAACCATATCTACTTTGTTTGTTTGTGTTATGCATTTCTGTGAGACTTAGTTAGTAAATAAATGATTTTAAGACAATTGATGTACGACGTTTGGAATGAGACTAACATGAGGTAAAGAAGAATTCATTAATCAGAGCACTAAGTGATCAGATGTTAAAATATCTGAAAGTTATATTAGGAAAATTATAACTTTGTAATCTGAATATTTTCCTTGGTGCCCCGAATTCCTAGTTAATTACAGTTACATGATTACATATTTTAATCACGTAATAATACAGAGAATTTTTGATAAAGATTCATCTTCAGTTTAATGATGCCAAAGACACAACCCTTCTCTAGTCTCTTCAGTAGGTAGACCTGTACCATCAGATACAGCTATATTAATACTAACGTGGAGGCTGGGCCTGTACCTGAATCAGAATTGAGTTTGGTTCAGATTTCAATGAACCCTAATAAATGTTTTATTTAACCTTCAACTAGGAAGGCCGGTTTGTGATACAGCCTGGAATCGAACCGGGGTGTCTGTAGTGACGCCTCCAACACTGAGATGCAGTGCCTTAGACCGCTAATGCATAGCACAGTTGGTCCCCCCTTTGCTGCTATAACAGCCCCCACTCTTCTGGGAAGGCTTTCCACTAGATGTTGGGCGATTAGGCCTGGCTCGCAGTCAGCATTCCAATTCATCCCAAAGGAGTTCAATGTGGTTGAGGTCAGGGCTCAGTGCAGGCCAGTCAAGTTCTTCCACACCGATCTCAACAAACCATTTCTATATGGACATCGTTTTGTGCACGGGGGCATTGTCATGGTGAAACAGGAAAGGGCCTTCCCCAAACTGTTGTTACAAAGTTGGAAGCACAGACAAGTCTAGAATGTCCTTGTATTCTGTAGTGTTAAAGAGTTTCCCTTCACTTCAATGTGACCAACTGACTTGAGCTCTTCAGTAAGGCCATTCTACAGAAAATCTTTTGTCTATTGAGATTGCAAGGTTTTGTGCTCGATGTCAGCAACAGGTGTGGCTGAAATAGCTGAATTCACATACTTTTGACCACGTAGTGTATGAATTAGGCAAATTTTATGAGTTGGACACTTTTAAGAAGGTATAAGGAAATCGATGCATGTTGTTCTATCTATCTCCACTCTGTCCGGCTCTGAGGCATCTCCACTCTGTCCGACTCTGAGGCACCTCCACTCTGTCCGACTCTGAGGCACCTCCACTCTGTCCGACTCTGAGGCACCTCCACTCTGTCCGACTCTGAGGCACCTCCACTCTGTCCGACTCTGAGGCATCTCCACTCTGTCCGACTCTGAGGCATCTCCACTCTGTCCGACTCTGAGGCATCTCCACTCTGTCCGACTCCGAGGCATCTCCACTCTGTCCGACTCCGAGGCATCTCCACTCTGTCCGACTACGAGGCATCTCCACTCTGTCCGACTCCGAGGCATCTCCACTCTGTCCGACTCCGAGGCATCTCCACTCTGTCCGACTCTGAGGCACCTCCACTCTGTCCGACTCCGAGGCACCTCCACTCTGTCCGAATCCGAGGCACCTCCACTCTGTCCGACTCCGAGGCACCTCCACTCTGTCCGACTCCGAGGCATCTCCACTCTGTCCGACTCCGAGGCATCTCCACTCTGTCCGACTCCGAGGCATCTCCACTCTGTCCGACTCTGAGGCATCTCCACTCTGTCCGACTCTGAGGCACCTCCACTCTGTCCGACTCTGAGGCATCTCAGGAAGAAAAGCCTCGTAAAGAAACTCAACTGTAGCTGTACCGGACTGTTATAATGGCCGTTAAAACCTTCTCCGTCCGCGTTCATCGCCACCCTCTATTTTCCAGTGAGATCTCGCTAACAGAAATGCAGGCGTTGTCATTTAGAGTCTAAACCTGGGAAAGAGAGAAACGAACAGCTCAAAGCTCTCTCTAACCCTAACCTGGGGAGCCAGAGAGACTAACTAACAGCTCTCTCTAACCCTAACCTGGGGAGCCAGAGAGACTAACTAACAGCTCTCTTTAACCATAACCTGGGGAGCCAGAGGCAGACTAACAGCTCTCTCTAACCCTAACCTGGGGAGCCAGAGAGACTAACTAACAGCTCTCTCTAACCCTAACCTGGGGAGCCAGAGACAGACTAACAGCTCTCTCTAACCCTAACCTGGGGAGCCAGAGAGACTAACAGCTCTCTCTAACCCTAACCTAGGGAGCCGGAGAAACTAACAGCTCTCTCTAACCCTAACCTGGGGAGCCAGAGAGACTAACAGCTCTCTCTAACCATAACCTGGGAAGCTAGAGAGACTAACAGCTCTCTCTAACCCTAACCTGGGGAGCCAGAGACAGACTAACAGCTCTCTCTAACCCTAACCTGGGGAGCCAGAGAGACTAACTAACAGCTCTCTCTAACCCTAACCTGGGGAGCCAGAGAGACTAACAGCTCTCTCTAACCCTAACCTGGGGAGCCAGAGGCAGACTAACAGCTCTCTCTAACCCTAACCTGGGGAGCCAGAGAGACTAACTAACAGCTCTCTCTAACCCTAACCTGGGGAGCCAGAGACAGACTAACAGCTCTCTCTAACCCTAACCTGGGGAGCCAGAGAGACTAACAGCTCTCTCTAACCCTAACCTAGGGAGCCGTAGAGACTAACAGCTCTCTCTAACCCTAACCTGGGGAGCCAGAGAGACTAACAGCTCTCTCTAACCATAACCTGGGAAGCTAGAGAGACTAACAGCTCTCTCTAACCCTAACCTGGGGAGCCAGAGACAGACTAACAGCTCTCTCTAACCCTAACCTGGGGAGCCAGAGAGACTAACAGCTCTCTCTAACCCTAACCAGGGGAGCCAGAGAGACTAACAGCTCTCTCTAACCCTAACCTGGGGAGCCAGAGAGACTAACTAACAGCTCTCTCTAACCCTAACCTGGGGAGCCAGAGACACTAACTAACAGCTCTCTCTAACCCTAACCTGGGGAGCCAGAGACTAACTAACAGCTCTCTCTAACCCTAACCTGGGGAGCCAGAGAGACTAACTAACAGCTCTCTCTAACCCTAACCAGGGGAGCCAGAGAGACTAACTAACAGCTCTCTCTAACCCTAACCTGGGGAGCCAGAGACAGACTAACTAACAGCTCTCTCTAACCCTAACCTGGGGAGCCAGAGAGACTAACTAACAGCTCTCTCTAACCCTAACCTGGGGAGCCAGAGAGACTAACTAACAGCTCTCTCTAACCCTAACCTGGGGAGCCAGAGAGACTAACTAACAGCTCTCTCTAACCCTAACCTGGGGAGCCAGAGAGACTAACAGCTCTCTCTAACCCTAACCTGGGGAGCCGGAGAGACTAACAGCTCTCTCTAACCCTAACCTGGGGAGCCAGAGAGACTAACAGCTCTCTCTAACCCTAACCTGGGGCGCCAGAGAGACTAACAGCTCTCTCTAACCCTAACCTGGGGAGCCAGAGAGACTAACAGCTCTCTCTAACCCTAACCTGGGGAGCCGGAGAGACTAACAGCTCTCTCTAACCCTAACCTGGGGAGCCAGAGAGACTAACAGCTCTCTCTAACCCTAACCAGGGGAGCCAGAGAGACTAACAGCTCTCTCTAACCCTAACCAGGGGAGCCGGAGAGACTAACTAACAGCTCTCTTTGTCCAGTAGCTGTTTCTCATTGAGAGAATAAAAGAGTCACAGATCAAATGGGGGTTTAAAGGCTATGAACAGGCAGGCTGTTATTTAAGCCCTGGGCAAACGCATCAACTATTGACGTCTGTTCGGTTGTGTTGCTGTTACAGAATTTATGACAAAACACACACCTAATGTAACGCCGCAGCATACAGGAGAGTCTGTAAGTTGGAAAATGTTGTATTTAATTTTTTTAAACAGCTTTTCCCTGCAATCTAGAGGCATAATCATTATGCAAATAATGGTCTATTTTTATGACATTTTAAAGGGCCCTTCTTCAGCCGTCTATTCTCCTGACGGGTGGATCTATTTTTATTCTCTAAAGAAATAAAATATGATTCTCTGAATCTCTGCTAAAAACCTGGGTGAAAGACTTAAAAGGAAAACGAGTCGTGTTCAGTACATTTAGTTATTGCTTGTTTTTGTAGTCTACCAACCTAGAGTCTGCCACTTCAGATACTTAGACAAGATGGCTGCTATAATAGCCTGATGGATAGCCTGAAATGGCTTCTGGGTAGCTAGTGGGAGTTGGGAACCTAACTAGGCTAGCTAAAGCCAACTTCAGAAAATTACTAGGCATCTAATAGTAATAAGATTATTAAACAGGACAAATATGAGGGGGTCAGGTGCCCATGTGCCCCCTGTGGGCATGACGCCTCTGGCAGAATCCACCACTATAAGTACCAGCTTCTGGTCAGAGAGGGAGGGAGGGAGGCAGCTACAAAGTTTGCAAACAACTGACAAGCCTGAGGACAGACAGACAGACGGACTGTTCTGAGAACACACAGCTCTGGCTGGTTCTAACCTCCAGACAGACAGACAGACAGACAGACTGTTCTGAGAACACACAGCTCTGGCTGGTTCTAACTTCCAGACCGACAGACAGACAGACTGTTCTGAGAACACACAGCTCTGGCTGGTTCTAACCTCCAGACAGACAGACAGACAGACTGTTCTGAGAACACACATCGCTGGCTGGTTCTAACCTCCAGACAGACAGACAGACTGTTCTGAGAACACACAGCTCTGGCTGGTTCTAACCTCCAGACAGACAGACAGACAGACTGTTCTGAGAACACACATCGCTGGCTGGTTCTAACCTCCAGACAGACAGACAGACTGTTCTGAGAACACACAGCTCTGGCTGGTTCTAACCTCCAGACAGACAGACAGACTGTTCTGAGAACACACAGCTATGGCTGGTTCTAACCTCCAGACAGACAGACAGGCCGTGCTGATCAGAGATTCTTCTTGGAAGGCAGCACAGTGGGAGCAGGCAGCACAGTGGGAGGGCCAATAAATAAGATGTCATCAATAATAGCCAGTGAATGTTCTGAGAGAACACATCTCCATCTGGTTCTAACCTCCAGACAGGCTGGTTCATATCATCCAGATAAGTCTACTGGTCTCTGCTCCGCACACACCCAGATTCACTGTCCTGACTAACAGCTTCTGATGGGCCTTTGCCATAAGTACCCAGGGCCTTATCACAAACTTATGGGATGCATATTTAAATGTCCTGGCTGTGCAGTGCACTGCGCTGGCAGTTAATGTATGAAGAAAAAAAAAACAGATCCTAGACCAAATGTAGACACTCCACTTCAAAGAGGAGGGGGGGGGGGGGGGGGGAAAGAGGAGGGAGGGAGGGTGCACATTACTGAAATCATTTCATCTGTAGATGAATCACAGGCTCAGAAAGGATCAAATACATTTTGATAAATGAAGATGAGACATGATTATAAGGTATGAGTGAAGCATAGTCCGTATATGAGAAAGCACATTTAGACTACAACCCTTATTGAACGTGTGATAAGTATACGTCTCACCATTTTTCCCTCTACTATAAAATCGGCAGTTTTTTCCCCACCTCCTAAAATGGTACATTTCCACCTACAGCCAAATTGAGAACGTACCGGACTAAAAATAATGAAATGTTATGCCACAAATATAACGTTGATTGCTAGTAAGCAGGCCAAAATGTGGCACTTGTCTGGCATACAAAGACAATTTCCTACACTAATGTTTTCGTGTTGGTTAAAAGTGTAATATAATACAAGATGAGAAGAGCGCTTAAAGGGGTTAGCCAGCTGCTGTGCTGTTTCCACTCATGCTACCACTTCTGGGATTCGACAACAACACAGGCTATCTTTAGCTGTTAACCCACCTAACTAACTAGTTGTTTTGCTATCAAATCAAATCGTTCACATACACATGGTTAGCAGATGTTAATGCGAGTGTAGTGAAATGTTTGTGCTTCTAGTTCCCAACAGTGCAGTAATATCTAACAAGTAATCTAACAATTCCACAACAACCACCTAATACACAAACATCTAAAGGGATGGATTAAGAATATATAAATATATGGATGAGCAATGACCGAGCGGCATAGGCAAGGTGCAGTAGATGGTATAAAATACAGTATTTACATATGAGATGAGTAATGCAAGATATGTAAACATTATTAAAGTGACTAGTGATCCATTTATTAAAGTGGCCAATGATTTCAAGTCTGTATGTAGACAGCAGTCTCTCTGTGTGTTAGTAGCGATGGCTGTTTGAACACGTTCATCACTAAAAATGCACCGAATGTGTTCAAATCCATTGGGCTAGAAAGTTACTGTCAAACTCAAAACGTGTCTGATCTGACAGCCGGGGAGGTCATCACTGATCACAGCGTTATCGCATCATAGACGCACTTCATGGGGTTTTATTTCTCTCTCCAAAGACCAACAAACGCAAGCTACAGACCAAGCTAACAAGCAGTTAGCTGGCTGGCTACTTCATGCAACAACAACAACACACAAAAAAAAGTTGACATGGAGACATGTGTGTATTTCTGGGGGATATTATGGTCTGTTCCGGAACTCAGCATTGTGGGTTTTATGCGGTAACGACGTGACCCCCACGCCGTCACCAGGGCGCGAGCCGATCGATGGGAATTGAACAAAGAGGATCAATTTCCGATCAGCGAGAAAACCACTTTGATCAATACGAGAAGAGGTCTGTCTCACTACGAGCGGATCGAAATACCGACAGAAAAGCCATTTCGAAACTTAAACATATCCAATGCAGCGATCTTAGCAAAATAAATATTGAAATGGTACAAAGCAACTCAAATGAGGGAAGGAAAAAAAAACTGACCTGCAGTTGTTGTAAATCAAAGCGCTTCCAATATTGAAACATTGATCCCGCATTGGCCGCCATCTTGAGGCATATTGAGACGGAATGAGAAGCTGACAGAGAGAGCGAGGGTTGGAGTTCAGGGGATACCGACAAAACACGGAGCGGAGTCCTCAAACAGTCCCTTCGCTTTATTGAACGGGAACCTACTGTTTTGAATACTGCCAAAGAGTAGAGTGGGTGCTGACAATTTTCTAGATGTTAAAATAAGGACTGGAGTTCTATATGGTATATATATATATATATATATATATATATATATATATATTGTTTGGTTTTCACTCAGAAAACACACGCTTACATGTTTTACTTACTTACATCATTGTTTTTTATATATTTGAATGACAACGTTTAACCATTTAGCCAAAGATTTTTTACGTTTGTCATAACTTTACTTTAGGCTGTGCTTATCATTACAATTAGTAATAGCAGTGCACACACCAATTTAGGACCCATTGACAGTGGTAATCATTCACATTTGAAGCATTGCATTGTTAACTTAAAAGTCCAGTCCCCCCCCCCCCCCCCCCCTCTATGTTTTGTATTATATTGTTGATGAAACTAACACTGTAAAAGTGTGAGAGAAAAATAATGGGTCAGTCTTATTTCCTGATAGTTGCTGCTTCAACACACAATCTACACAGGACCTTCTATTCAGCAGCTTTTGCATGGGTGGAGTTGGTGACATCACCAGGCGGTAAATTAGTTAATAGACCAATAACAAAGGGAAATAAACCTCTCTGCCAATAACAGCTAGTTTTCAGTTTCCCCACACGGGACCACTCCCAGACAGTCCTAACAAAATTATTGCAGTGAGAAATATGCTGCTTTCAATACAACTGCAAACTTTGAAAAAAAAAAAAAACCAACTAGGTCAAATCATGATGCCAGTGATCCTCTAGTCGGAAAGTCTGAAATCTAGAAAGATTCCAGAGTTTTCGATATGGAATGACGATTTAGCTAAAAAATAGCAACAAAAAAAACAATTTTTGTTTATTTTTGACCATTTTAATGTACAACTATTACAGTAAGGTACTTAATTGTTTTTAATTTGATTTATTTCACCTTTATTTAACCAGGTAGGCTAGTTGAGAACACCTTTATTTAACCAGGTAGGCTAGTTGAGAACACCTTTATTTAACCAGGTAGGCCAGTTGAGAACAAGTTCTCATTTACAACTGCGACCTGGCCAAGATAAAGCATAGCAGTGTGAACAGACAACACAGAGTTACACATGGAGTAAACAATTAACAAGTCAATAACACAGTAGAAAAAAGGGGAGTCTATATATACATTGTGTGCAAAAGGCATGAGAAGGTAGGCAAATAATTACAATTTAGCAGATTAACACTGGAGTGATAAATGATCAAATGGTCATGTGCAGGTAAAGATACTGGTGTGCAAAAGAGCAGAAAAGTAAATAAATAAAAACAGTATGGGGATGAGGTAGGTCAATTGGGTGGGCTATTTACCGATGGACTATGTACAGCTGCAGCGATCGGTTAGCTGCTCAGATAGCAGATGTTTAAAGTTGTTACCCAGAAAGGATTTGATATTGAGATAAAAACAGCTGCATTGGGCCTTTAAAGTGTTTTGAATTTATTTAATTTTTTATCAACCAGAGCTCTGATTGCGTTTTCCAATTGAGTTATTTGTGTTTAATCCACCCGACTGACTGCCCTTTAGGCTAATGACACTTTTAATGGCCTCTTTGTGTGCCTAGCTTTTAGGCTGTCAAATTACATTTCATAGCTTTTTTTCGTATTCTAATCATAGACATTTTATTATTTCACAGCCAAGATATAGTGCCCCTTCAATTACATTTGGAGCTGTTTAAAAAAAAAGTCATAATTACTTCACTTCATCATTGATTACACGGTTAAAGCTATTTTGAACAGTTTGTGTTCTATTCTAAGTGAGGGCTGATACGTAGTTTCATACTTGACTTAAGGCCATAATTCAGGGAGAAGAGCTCTTCCTTCATGTGGTGTTGTTCTGTCTGTCGACTCAGACTTGTCCTAGGTAGGGTACGATGCTCCCCAATCCAACCAGAAAGACCGGTTTGAGAGAACACCTACAGGCTTATGAAATTAATTTCTGTTGTTATTCTTGACTTCCTTCAACAGAGTCACAGGAATGAGGAACTCGTTTTTTTGTGTAGTGAGGTCATATGATACAAAGAATATTGTATTTTTTGTTTTAGCTTTTGGATGTGCGTGATCTGCTGATGCGTCATTTAGAATTGTACTTTTAGCAAGCAGTTTATGTACATCTGATCTGAGCTTCGAGGCTGAAAGGGGACATCAGACATATCTCCTTTCCAGAGTGTGCTGTTGAAACAAACAGATATTCTGGCTCTCACCCACAACCTCTCGCCACTGTCTCACTTTCTCTCCTCATTAGCTAAGCCTGTGAGGGCGGATGCTCTTAGCGGGCCCGGCCATGGTTGTGGGGGAGAGGCAGACATGGATGTGTGGCCCTGGGTGGGTCTGAGGTTGAGATCCCCACGACATTTGCATTTGAGTAATTTAGCAGACACTCTTATCCAGAGCGACTTACAGGAGCAATTCTGGTTAAGTGCCTAGTCGGCGCAGGGATTCGAACCAGCAACCTTTCAGTTGCTGGCCCAACGCTCTTAACTGCTAGGCTATCTGCCGCCCCACTAATCATGTCAGACAGCTAGGGAAGGCTGGCCAAGATCATCATCACCCGGGGGGTGGAGTGAATCGCCGGAAACGGCACTTTCACATGATCTTTGACCCAAGGGGTCACCTCTGATGTCAAGATCAAGGTCAGGGGTCAGCGAGGGCCTCAGTGACCAGCGCACTCTCAGAGCCCCCCTCTGCATTATCTCTCTCTCTCGCTCTCTCTGGGGCCTCCCTGGAAAGAATTGAGACATCCCATCCCCTGGGAGAGAGAGAGAGGGAGAGAAAAAAAGAGAACAGAATAGAAAGAGAAAATCGATAAAGATGAGTTAAAGAGCCTGGGGCCCATCCTGAGGAGTGTGTATTATCACAGGGAGAAAAAGGCCTAAACACACACACACACACACACACACACACACACACACACGAACTGACAGACAGACACATTGACATGACATGTCCTCTTATCTTCATCTGTAGGACAGGCAGACGAGCAAAAATAAACAAGGGCACAGCAGAGTCGCTGGCCTCAGTCTCCTGTAATACACTGCATCTCTACCTGTAGTGTGTAGTTGGTTAGTCTTCTCTGTAATGTGAAACAACACAGCAGAGTCACTGTAATATACTGCATCTCTCTCTACCTGTAGTGTGTAGTTGGTTAGTCTTCTCTGTAATGTGAAACAACACAGCAGAGTCACTGTAATATACTGCATCTCTACCTGTAGTGTGTAGTTGGTTAGTCTTCTCTGTAATGTGAAACAACACAGCAGAGTCACTGTAATATACTGCATCTCTACCTGTAGTGTGTAGTTGGTTAGTCTTCTCTGTAATGTGAAACAACACAGCAGAGTCACTGTAATATACTGCATCTCTCTCTACCTGTAGTGTGTAGTTGGTTAGTCTTCTCTGTAATGTGAAACAACACAGCAGAGTCACTGTAATATACTGCATCTCTACCTGTAGTGTGTAGTTGGTTAGTCTTCTCTGTAATGTGAAACAACACAGCAGAGTCACTGTAATATACTGCATCTCTACCTGTAGTGTGTAGTTGGTTAGTCTTCTCTGTAATGTGAAACAACACAGCAGAGTCACTGGCCTCAGTCTCCTGTAATATACTGCATCTCTACCTGTAGTGTGTAGTTGGTTAGTCTTCTCTGTAATGTGAAACAACACAGCAGAGTCACTGTAATATACTGCATCTCTACCTGTAGTGTGTAGTTGGTTAGTCTTCTGTCAATACTTTAATGGATTATTGACTGTACCAGCACTAACCAATCAGATCTATGTTTGCAGGAAACCTGTTTATCTTCACGCCAACATGGTGTTCAGTCAGTGTTCTAAATCCTTTTATGTATAAACAAAAAGAATTGTCTGGAAATAGAACTGTTCACATGAAAGAAGAGTTAAATAATGCAGAGAGAGGGAGTACAAGGCTCGTTGTGGGACATGGGAAGTACCACTGACTGGGCTGCTAGCTGTCTCTCTCAGAGGGAGGGAACGTAGGGACTAGATGTTGGGAATAGACTGGAGACATTCTGCATCTGGCTTCCTCCTCTCATTGTGTGTGTGTGTGTGTGTCTTCTCACACAACGGGACAGAACAGTGAGACTGTCTGTACAGTCTGTACACCCTGACAGGTCTATAGAGAGAGTTAGTCTCGCTGGTAGGTTGTTTTTTCTAGCACAGGCCTCTACGAGAACACAAAAGCTCACATCTCAAATCTCACACTGTTTTCAATCTCTCTCTCTCTCTCTCTCTCTCTCTTTTAATTTATTCATTCATTTAAATAAAACATGGATTCTCTGGAGGCCAGACAATTTTAAGAAGACTGAAGTGCATTATGAGTGGGCCTATGCCTTATTAAACAAGTACCCGGAGAAAAGCCTTGAGACATTTGATTGGTTTTTATAACACTTTATTCACCTTGATATGTGTTATATGTGTTCTGTTTGAATGTATATTCTCCTGTTCACAAATACCTCTGAAATACCAAAAGCAATCGATGAGGCTGAGAAGTAAACGACAGCAATACTGGACGAATAGAGCCCCCTGGTGGACTGTATGGAAAATCAGCAGGAAAGTGGCCTGCCTACTCTTGCCGTAACATGCAAACTTCAGGCCATCGTGCAGCATGTTGATTTCTCCCCACGCTGCAAACTGCTGTATCAGTCCGCTAATACAGGAGTAGTAAAGGCTTACAATGTTTTCCGTGCTGCAGAGGGCTATATCGATCAGCTAATACAGGTAAAGTCGGGCTGCTCATTAGGCAGCCGCCTATGGCGCAGATTGAAGAGGGTGGCATTTTCTGAGCTAAACTGACCAAGACAGCACATGAAACCTCACAATTCTGCCCTTAAAACAATGACAATTTCTCTCAACCAGTGTGCATGTGGGTTTTTTAAAGCTGTGCCTACTTTGTCAAAGGCAGGGACGAAAACTACCTGCCCTCCAGGACACCTACATCACCGTCTGTAGGACACCTACACCTACATCACCGTCTGTAGGACCACCGTCTGTAGGACACCTACACCACCGTCTGTAGGACACCTACACCACCGTCTGTAGGACACCTACACCACCGTCTGTAGGACACCTACATCACCGTCTGTAGGACACCTACACCTACATCACCGTCTGTAGGACACCTACACCTACACCACCGTCTGTAGGACACCTACACCACCGTCTGTAGGACACCTACACCACCGTCTGTAGGACACCTACACCTACACCACCGTCTGTAGGACACCTACACCACCGTCTGTAGGACACCTACACCACCGTCTGTAGGACACCTACACCACCGTCTGTAGGACACCTACATCACCGTCTGTAGGACACCTACACCACCGTCTGTAGGACACCTACACCACCGTCTGTAGGACACCTACACCACCGTCTGTAGGACACCTACATCACCGTCTGTAGGACACCTACACCACCGTCTGTAGGACACCTACACCACCGTCTGTAGGACACCTACACCACCGTCTGTAGGACACCTACACCACCGTCTGTAGGACACCTACACCACCGTCTGTAGGACACCTACACCTACATCACCGTCTGTAGGACACCTACACCTACACCACCGTCTGTAGGACACCTACACCACCGTCTGTAGGACACCTACATCACCGTCTGTAGGACACCTACACCTACATCACCGTCTGTAGGACACCTACACCTACACCACCGTCTGTAGGACACCTACACCTACACCACCGTCTGTAGGACACCTACACCTACATCACCGTCTGTAGGACACCTACACCACCGTCTGTAGGACACCTACATCCCCGTCTGTAGGACTCCTACACCACCGTCTGTAGGACCACCGTCTGTAGGTGTCTTGTAGGTTGATTTGGCCCAAACATAGACATCTATAAATTACTTATTTTCAACTTTCATTCAGAACCGAAAATGAACCTGATTTCAACTTCCGGAAAATACTGTAAGGACCGTTGGAGAATGCTTTTGCGGCACAGTCGATAGCGCGCTGGACTTCGGGCTAGAAGGTCGAGGGTTCGTGACCTGCTGTTTTCATTACTATAACCTCCAGAAAAGATGCCTTTTCAACGACCTGAAAAATATGTATCTTAAAACTTACAGAAAATAACTTTTCATCTTTCATTCAGAACCTAAATTCAACGTCTGGAAAATAAGTATTTTAGACGTATTTTCAACTTAATTTAGCTTACTGAGACTTCTAGTTTTGTTTCTCCTTGGGCAGCTTAATGGCCGGGACCAGCCCTGAATACAGCACTAGTAAAGGTCCAGTGCACTGCTTTTGTGAAGATTATTTCATTTTTAATTTGTTTTATTTTTTATTTTTAAGGGGGTGCTGCAGCACCCTACAGCACCCCTACTTCCACAGCTATGCTTGGGTTTGTGTTAAACCAAATCTTGTGCCCTATACTTGTCTGTCCAATGCATGTAAACAACTAGCTACTATCCATAGCTTTCCCATGCCATAGCAACCATCGATCTCAGAGGTTTCAAAAGAACAAAAAGGAACGATATAAACCGTTGATTTTATTTGTCGTTGTACCGAACCAGTTCAGAACTTTATTTTGTTAGTCGGGAACAGTGGAATGGAATGGGAAAAAAGTATTTATTTTCAGAACGAAGCAACTGGAAAATAACCCCTGGTCCAAGCACAGTATAGGCCATTTTTCTATCTATGTTGTTTACTCTGAAACGTACAGTTTCACTGAGCCTGAGCCTGTGCCTCCCTGTTCTATAGATTCTATCAAGACGTCTGGATTGTAAACCATGGTTGTTGATCCAAGCAGGACCTTTGGGTTACATAGCAGCCCTCACCCGACAGGACAGCATGTTTACCCTCTCAGGGCTACAAAGACCCCATTCACCGGTAACAGGAAGTTACATGCTGCCTGCCACGTCAAGTATTCTGCGCAGAACGGTGTATCCGTTTGCTCATGCGTTCAAAACTAGTCTATACATTACCCAGTGGCAGAGATCCTTATCTCTCCTGACAGAGCAGAGGCAAAGGAACTTGATGTTTACCTGAGAACGGGCCGACTGGTTTTTCTCACAGCCAAGGGACAAAGGAGGAGGACCGTAACTTTTCTCCTTGGAATCCCAGGTGAAAGACATCAGTTATTCTGAGTTCTAGACTACACCAGATGAATGGAGAGATCAGTTATTCTGAGTTCTAGACTACCGCAGATGAATGGAGAGATCAGTTATTCTGAGTTCTAGACTCCACCAGGTGAATGGAGAGATCAGTTATTCTGAGTTCTAGACCACACCAGGTGAATGAAGAGATCAGTTATTCTGAGTTCTAGACTACACCTGGTGAATGGAGAAATCAGTTATTCTGAGTTCTAGACTACACCCGGTGAATGGAGAGATCAGTTATTCTGAGTTCTAGACTACACCAGGTGAATGGAGAGATCAGTTATTCTGAGTTCTAGACTACACCCGGTGAATGGAGAGATCAGTTATTCTGAGTTCTAGACTACACCCGGTGAATGGAGAGATCAGTTATTCTGAGTTCTAGACTCCACCTGGTGAATGGAGAGATCAGTTATTCTGAGTTCTAGACTCCACCTGGTGAATGGAGAGGAGAAAGTGACAGGGAGGTGGACGTTACGTTTCTAGAACTTCTGGAGTTAATGTAAGAGGGTGCTGGATAACTTAATGGAAATAAGGACTGGAAGTTTGACTGGATTTCATGGAGATAACTCAGTGGCTCACCCAGTGGGTAACAGGGGGTCGTTCTACCTCTCCCAGAGCTTCTAAACGCCCCGGACTGCGCCGAAGCAAAACGCGTAGTGTGACTGTTCTGAGAACGTCATGTTTCGCTGCTCTCGGCGGTGCGCTCTTTTTCCTCCTTGGAGTGTGTTTGCTCAATCTCCCAGACCCGCGACAGCAACCCTTCCCTCTGACGGAAGGTGAACCCAGAGATGTCACCCTTCTGCTGTGGACGCACCCCTTCGGTCGTTACCGCAGACTGCCGGACTGTGAGGCGCGCTTTGGAATCCGTGGGTGCGTACTGACCGACGACCGGCGCATGTACCCTGGGGCTGACGCCATCATCATGCACCACCGTGAGATAACGACCAACGCCACGGCGCTCCCGTCTGACCCACGACCCCGTGGCCAGAAGTGGATCTGGATGAATTTTGAGTCCCCGTCTCACACTCGTGGCCTGCGGCGGTTCGAGGGCGTGTTCAATCTTACCATGACCTACCGTGCAGATTCAGACATATTCCTTCCTTACGGCTACCTGGTGCCCCGCCTTCACCCTCACGCCAACGCCCCCCCACACACACGACCCAGACGGCCCCACCTACTGGCCTGGGTCATCAGTAACTGGTCGGAGTCGCAGGCCCGCGTGGCGTATTTCCGTCGGCTGGTTAACTACGTTGACGTGGATGTGTTCGGGCGCGCAGGCGTGCCACTGCCAGAGGACAGCACTGTGGTGCGCACGGTGAGGCGTTACCTGTTTTATCTGGCGTTGGAGAACTCCCAGCACCCCGACTACATCACCGAGAAGCTCTGGAACTCCTTACTGGCCGGGGCCGTTCCTGTAGTTCTCGGGCCGCCGCGGGAAAACTACGAACGCTTCCTCCCCCCTGAGGCCTTTATCCATGTGGACGACTTCCCCTCTCCCCGCCTGCTCGCCCAATACCTGTTGCTGCTACGCCGGAGCCCTGCCCTCCTGCAGAGACACCTGGCCTGGAGGAGGAGCTACAGCGTACACCTGACTGCCTTCTGGGCGGAGCATTACTGCACAGCGTGTCGAGCCGTGCAGAACCACAGACTCCGGACGAACACCATCACCAACCTTCAGCGCTGGTTTGAGTCCTGACCTCAGTGTGGAACCACAGACTCCGGACTGACACCATCACCAACCTTCAGCGCTGGTTTGAGTCCTGACCTCAGTGTGGAACCACAGACTCCGGACTGACACCATCACCAACCTTCAGCGCTGGTTTGAGTCCTGACTTCAGTGTGGATCCACAGACTCCGGACGAACACCATCACCAACCTTCAGCGCTGGTTTGAGTCCTGACCTTTGACTGGTTTCTGACCTTCTGATATGTGAACATGAGCAGGGACCCCATAGCAACTGTCTTTAACGACATCTAGCAAACCGTGGTTCACGGGAATGAACGTTTTGTAACATCATTGAACTGTGATTCACTTGGTCTGTTAGTTATTTGTATTTGACAGGGTTCAGTAGGGTTATGAAGTCAGTTGTGTCAGACTGTATAAGAAACATAGAAATTTTGCCTCGTGTGTGTGTGTGTGTGTCTGTGTGTGTGTGTGTGTGTGTTGTTTGACGTTTGACATTCCTAAAACTAACGGACGGGGCAGTGGGATGGGTTAAGCTCCCCCAGCTAAATCTCATGGCCATGCTAACCCCAGTAGCCTTGATACTGCCCTGACATGATCAGCTGCCCAGCTGCTACTTCTCCCGTCCCACTAGACATGGGCCAATCAAAGGAGATTCCTGACACAAACACACCAGCAGCTACTTCCAGCACAATAATCCCCTCATAAATATTGTCTAGGCTACTATATATTTACATGTATTTCTTTTCTTACTTGTCTGGTGTCTGATTTGATTCAGTTGTTTCAGTCCAAGATATTTCAGTTTTAAAAGTTTTAGAGTTTAAAAAAAAAATTATATATATTTTTTTCACTACATGTGACAATACTAATGTATACAATTGTAATAAATTAAACTTGATCTTGACTTGATCTCGAAGCAAGTTTTGTCTCTAAACAAGTACAGTCGCTCTTATATAACGACAGGCATAATGGTGGTGGTACCTTGTCTTCAAACACAGGCCTGTAGTTGATTAAGGCTGGCTCCTGAACCCTGCTGTGTCCCACGGTCTGGACTGTGGAACACTGGCTCTGGTAATCCCCTCTGTGTGATGAGTCTCTTTAATCATCTGTCTTTATGTTTCCCGAGGAGGCTAGGAAGAGTCTGAAGGAGGCTAGGAAGAGTCTGAAGGAGGCTACAATTTGAAAAATAAGCCACAGGAGTTTTTTGAGCGAGAATTAAGACGACTTTTGAGTAGTAAGACATGTATAAAAGCAACAGATACCATTAATAAGAAGGGGCTAGAAACATCTTATATGGTGAGCTACTGAGTGGCTGGGACAATGTTGGGGGGAAAGGACAAAACAACTATACAGACAATGCCTTCATCAAACAACACTGTTTCACGACGCATCAGTGACATGGCAGGAAATGTTTTGAAACAATTACTGCTTCACATACAAGCCAGGGAATTATATGCATTACAGCTGGATGAGTCATGTTACGTTTATGGGGGTCAATTAAGAAAGACGACTTGTTCTGCAAACCACTGGAAACCAGGACAACATGAGATTATATTTTTAAAGTACTGGACAGCTTTGTGACATCAAATGGTCTTTGGTGGTCAAGATGTGTTGGTATCTATGCTGATGGCGTAAAAGCCATGACAGGGAGACATAGCGGAGTGGTAACGTGCGTGCAAGCAGTTGCTCCCGACGCCACTTGGGTACACTGCAGCATCCACCGAGAGGCTCTCTCTGCCAAGGGAATGCCTGACAGCTTGAAATACATTCTGGACACGACAGTGAAACTGGTTAAAGCATTGTTAAACCTTGTTAAAGCAAGGCCCCTTAACTCTCTTGTATTTTCTGCATTACGTAATGATACGGGCAGCGACCATGTAACGCTTTTACAACATACGCGCTGGTTATCAAGGGGCAAAGTATTGACACATTTTTTTTAATTGAGAGACGAGCTTAAAGTTTTCTTTACTGACCATCATTTCCACTTGTCTGACCGCTTGATGAAGACGAGTTTCTCACATGACTGGACTACCTGGGTGATGTTTTTCTCTCGCCTGAATGATCTGAATCTAGGATTACAAGGACTCTCCTCAACTATATTCAATGTGCGGGACTAAATTGAGGCTCTGATTAAGAAGTTGGAGCTCTTCTCTGTCTGCATTAACAAGGACAACACACAGGTCTTTCCATCATTGTATGATTTTTTGTGTGTAAATGAACTCAAGCTTATGGACAATGTCAATGTGATATAGCGAAGCACCTGAGTGAGTTGGGTGTGCAATTACGCAGGCACTTTCCCGAAACGGACGACACAAACTGGATTCGTTATCCCTTTCATGCCCTGCCTCCAGTCCACTTACCGATATCTGAACAAGAGAGCGTCATCGAAATTGCAACAAGCGGTTCTGTGAAAATGTAATTTATTCAAAAGCCACTGCCAGATTTCTGGATGGGCTGTGCTCAGAGATCCTTGCCTTGGCAAATTGTGCTGTTAAGACACTGATGCCTTTTGCAACCAAATACCTATGTGAGAGTGGATTCTCTGCCCTCACTAGCATGAAAACTAAATACAGGCACAGACTGTGTGAGGAAAATGATTTAAGACTGAGACTCTCTCCAATACAACCCAACATTGCAGAGTTATGTGCATCCTTTAAAGCACACCCTTCTCATTAACCTGTGGTGAGTTATTCACTATTTTCGATGAACACATAAGGTTTTATATGTAAGATGGTTAAATAAGGAGCAAAATGATTTATCATTATTATACTATTATTTGTGCCCTGGTCCTACAAGAGCTCTTTGTCACTTCCCACGAGCCGGGTTGTGACAAAAGCTCACACTCATTATTATGTTTAATAAATGTATTGTATAGTGTGTGTGGGGCAGGCTTACAATGATGGCAAAAAACACAAATTTGAGAGTGCGCTGACCCTGGTGCTAGAGGGGGTACAGCTGACCCTGGTGCTAGAGGGGGTACAGCTGGAGATTGAATGTTTTGAAGAGGTACGGGACTATAAAATACAGGTAAAGTTTGGTAAAGTTTGGTAAAGTTTTTTTAAGTTTTCTAAAGTTTGGTCAAGTTTGGTATAGTTTGCTAAAGTTTGGTAAAGTTTGGTAAAGTTTGCTAAAGTTCGGTAAAGTTTGGTAAAGTTTGCCACTGCTCTAATTGGATGGTATTCAACAGGGCCCTTCCTCACTGCTGATTTCACTAGTGTAGTTCTTGCAACAGGGCCCTTCCTCACTGCTGATTTCACTAGTGTAGTTCTTGCAACAGGGCCCTTCCTCACTGCTGATTTCACTAGTGTAGTTCTTGCAACAGGGCCCTTCCTCACTGCTGATTTCACTAGTGTAGTTCTTGCAACAGGGCCCTTCCTCACTGCTGATTTCACTAGTGTAGTTCTTGCAACAGGGCCCTTCCTCACTGCTGATTTCACTAGTGTAGTTCGACGGTATCCTTATGTAATACATGTATCACTAGCCACTTTATACTATACTATGCCACTTTGTTTACATACTCATCTCATTTGTACATACTGTACCCGATACCATCTACTGTATCTTGCCTATGCTGCTCTGTACCATCACTCATTCATATATCCTTATGTACATATTCTTTATCCCCTTACACTGTGTACAAGACAGTAGTTTTGGAATTGTTAGTTAGATTACTTGTTATTACTGCATTGTCGGAACTAGAAGCACAAGCATTTCGCTACACTCGCATTAACATCTGCTAACCATGTGTATGTGACAAATAAAATTTGATTTGATTTGATTTAGTTCTTGCAACAGGGCCCTTCCTCACTGCTGATTTCACTAGTGTTGCTCTTGCAACAGGGCCCTTCCTCACTGCTGATTTCACTAGTGTTGTTATTGCAACAGGGCCCTTCCTCACTGCTGATTTCACTAGTGTAGTTCTTGCAAGAGGGCCCTTCCTCACTGCTGATTTCACTAGTGTTGTTCTTGCAACAGGGCCCTTCCTCACTGCTGATTTCACTAGTGTTGTTCTTGCAACAGGGCCCTTCCTCACTGCTGATTTCACTAGTGTAGTTCTTGCAACAGGGCCCTTCCTCACTGCTGATTTCACTAGTGTAGTTCTTGCAACAGGGCCCTTCCTCACTGCTGATTTCACTAGTGTAGTTCTTGCAACAGGGCCCTTCCTCACTGCTGATTTCACTAGTGTTGTTCTTGCAACAGGGCCCTTCCTCACTGCTGATTTCACTAGTGTTGTTATTGCAACAGGGCCCTTCCTCACTGCTGATTTCACTAGTGTAGTTCTTGCAAGAGGGCCCTTCCTCACTGCTGATTTCACTAGTGTTGTTCTTGCAACAGGGCCCTTCCTCACTGCTGATTTCACTAGTGTAGTTCTTGCAACAGGGCCCTTCCTCACTGCTGATTTCACTAGTGTTGTTCTTGCAACAGGGCCCTTCCTCACTGCTGATTTCACTAGTGTAGTTCTTGCAACAGGGCCCTTCCTCACTGCTGATTTCACTAGTGTAGTTCTTGCAACAGGGCCCTTCCTCACTGCTGATTTCACTAGTGTTGTTCTTGCAACAGGGCCCTTCCTCACTGCTGATTTCACTAGTGTAGTTCTTGCAACAGGGCCCTTCCTCACTGCGGATTTCACTAGTGTTGTTCTTGCAACAGGGCCCTTCCTCACTGCTGATTTCACTAGTGTTGTTCTTGCAACAGGGCCCTTCCTCACTGCTGATTTCACTAGTGTAGTTCTTGCAACAGGGCCCTTCCTCACTGCTGATTTCACTAGTGTAGTTCTTGCAACAGGGCCCTTCCTCACTGCTGATTTCACTAGTGTAGTTCTTGCAACAGGGCCCTTCCTCACTGCTGATTTCACTAGTGTTGTTCTTGCAACAGGGCCCTTCCTCACTGCTGATTTCACTAGTGTAGTTCTTGCAACAGGGCCCTTCCACACTGCGGATTTCACTAGTGTTGTTCTTGCAACAGGGCCCTTCCTCACTGCTGATTTCACTCGTGTTGTTCTTGCAACAGGGCCCTTCCTCACTGCTGATTTCACTAGTGTTGTTCTTGCAACAGGGCCCTTCCTCACTGCTGATTTCACTAGTGTTGTTCTTGCAACAGGGCCCTTCCTCACTGCTGATTTCACTAGTGTAGTTCTTGCCACAGGGCCCTTCCTCACTGCTGATTTCACTAGTGTTGTTCTTGCAACAGGGCCCTTTTTCACTGCTGATTTCACTAGTGTTGTTCTTGCAACAGGGCCCTTCCTCACTGCTGATTTCACTAGTGTTGTTCTTGCAACAGGGCCCTTTCTCACTGCTGATTTCACTAGTGTAGTTCTTGCAACAGGGCCCTTCCTCACTGCTGATTTCACTAGTGTTGTTCTTGCAACAGGGTCCTTCCTCACTGCTGATTTCACTAGTGTTGTTCTTGCAACAGGGCCCTTCCTCACTGCTGATTTCACTACTGTTGTTTTTGCAACAGGGCCCTTCCTCACTGCTGATTTCACTAGTGTTGTTCTTGCAACAGGGCCCCTCCTCACTGTTGATTTCACTAGTGTTGTTCTTGCAACAGGGCCCTTCCTCACTGCTGATTTCACTAGTGTTGTTCTTGCAACAGGGCCCTTCCTCACTGCTGATTTCACTAGTGTTGTTCTTGCAACAGGGCCCTTCCTCACTGCTGATTTCACTAGTGTTTTCATTGCAAGAGGGCCCTTCCTCACTGATGCCCATGGCTAAATACTGTCCATAGTAATCTAATTATAGTAGCACCAGATGTTTATCTTTATCCCTCAGCAGAGGGAGTAAAAAAGTACTACTGAACATCAAGAGATGACAGACGTTAACACAATCACTGTGAAATCGGTTACATTTTGAGAACCACATTGACTTACAGTGAACCACAAACATCAAATTCATTTACAAAGCCCTTTCTTACATCAGCCAATGTCACAAAGTGCTGTACAGAAACCCAGCTTAAAACCACAAACAGCAAGCAATGCAGATCTAGAAGAAGCATGGTATCTAGGAAAAACTCCCTAGAAAGGCAGGAACCTAGGAAGAAATCTAGAGAGGAACCAGGCTACGAGGTGTGGCCAGTTCTCTTCTGGCTGTGCCGGGTGGAGATTATAAACCTAGAGAGGAACCAGGCTCTGAGGGGTGGCCTGTCCTCTTCTGGCTGTGCCGGGTGGAGAGGAACCAGGCTCTGAGGGGTGGCCTGTCCTCTTCTGGCTGTGCCGGGTGGAGATTATAAACCTAGAGAGGAACCAGGCTCTGCGGGGTGGCCAGTCCTCTTCTGGCTGTGCCGGGTGGAGATTATAACAGAACATGGCCAAGATGTTCAAACGTTCATAGATGACCAGTAAAGTCAAATTATTATCACATTGGTTGTAGAGTATCAGGTATCAAGGTCGGACCCAAGTGCAGACTGTGTGAAGTAACAATGTTTATTGTAACAACGGGCAGGCAAACGACAGGTCAAGGCAGGCAGGTAGGTGTCAATAATCCGGAGGTGGAGCTAAGGTACAGGACGGCAGGCAGGCTCAGGGTCAGGCAGGCTCAGGGTCAGGCAGAGGTCAGTAAGACAGAGGTGGAGCTAAGGTACAGGACGGCAGGCAGGCTCAGGGTCAGGCAGGCTCAGGGTGAGGCAGGCTCAGGGTCAGGCAGGCTCAGGGTCAGGCAGGCTAAGGGTCAGGCAGAGGTCAGTAATCCAGAGGTGGAGCTAAGGTACAGGACGGCAGGCAGGCTCAGGGTCAGGCAGGCTCAGGGTGAGGCAGGCTCAGGGTCAGGCAGGCTCAGGGTCAGGCAGGCTCAGGGACAGGCAGGCTCAGGGTCAGGCAGAGGTCAGTAATCCAGAGGTGGAGCCAAGGTACAGGACGGCAGGCAGGCTCAGGGTCAGGCAGGCTCAGGGTCAGGCAGGCTCAGGGACAGGCAGGCTCAGGGTCAGGCAGGCTCAGGGTCAGGCAGAGGTCAGTAATCTAGAGGTGGAGCTAAGGTACAGGACGGCAGGCAGGCTCAGGGTCAGGCAGGCTCAGGGTCAGAAAGAGGTCAGTAATCCAAAGGTGGAGCTAAGGTACAGGATGGCAGGCAGGCTCAGGGTCAGGCAGGCTCAGGGTCAGGCAGAGGTCAGTAATCCAGAGGTGGAGCTAAGGTACAGGACGGCAGGCAGGCTCAGGGACAGGCAGGGTGGTCAGGACAGGCAGGGTGGTCAGGACAGGCAGGGTGGTCAGGACAGGCAGGCTCAGGGACAGGCAGAGTGGTCAGGACAGGCAGGGTGGTCAGGACAGGCAGGTTGGTCAGGACAAGCAGGGTGGTCAGGACAGGCAGGGTGGTCTGGACAGGCAGAGTGGTCAGGACAGGCAGAGTGGTCAGGACAGGCAGAGTGGTCAGGACAGGCAGAGTGGTCAGGACAGGCAGGGTGGTCAGGACAGGCAGAGTGGTCAGGACAGGCAGAGTGGTCAGGACAGGCAGAGTGGTCAGGACAGGCAGAGTGGTCAGGACAGGCAGGGTGGTCAGGACAGGCAGAGTTGTCAGGACAGGCAGAGTGGTCAGGACAGGCAGGGTGGTCAGGACAGGCAGAGTGGTCAGGACAGGCAGAGTGGTCAGGACAGGCAGAGTGGTCAGGACAGGCAGAGTGGTCAGGACAGGCAGGTTGGTCAGGACAGGCAGAGTGGTCAGGACAGGCAGGGTGGTCAGGACAGGCAGGTTGGTCAGGACAGGCAGAGTGGTCAGGACAGGCAGAGTGGTCAGGACAGGCAGAGTGGTCAGGACAGGCAGAGTGGTCAGGACAGGCAGGGTGGTCAGGACAGGCAGAGTGGTCAGGACAGGCAGAGTGGTCAGGACAGGCAGAGTGGTCAGGACAGGCAGGGTGGTCAGGACAGGCAGAGTGGTCAGGACAGGCAGGGTCAAAAACCAGGAGGACAATAAAAAGAGAGGCTGACGGGACAAACGCTGGTTGACTTGAACAAACAAGACGAACTGGTAACAGACAGACAGAAGACACAGGTTTAAATACCCAGAGGATAAGTGGGGAAGATGGGCGACACCTGGAGGGAGGTGGAGACAAGCACATGGACAGGTGAAACAGATCAGGGCGTGACAGTAGAGAATGCAACAGGTCAGCACCTCAGGAATAAACGTCAGTTGGCTTTTCGTAGCCAATCATTCAGAGTTAGAGACAGCATGTGCGGTACTACACAACACTATACACAAAATCTTCCTGTATTTTATGCTCTCTTTAGTTATCTCCCTCCTTCTTTAGTTGTTTCCCTCTCTCCTTCTTTAGTTGTCTCCCTCTCTCCTTCTTTCGTTGTCTCCCTCTCTCCTTCTCTAGTTGTCTCCCTCTCTCCTTCTCTAGTTGTCTCCCTCTCTCCTTCTTTAGTTGTCTCCCTCTCTCCTCCTTTAGCTATCTCCCTCTCTCCTTCTCTAGTTGTCTCCCTCTCTCCTCCTTTAGTTGTCTCCCTCTCTCCTCCTTTAGCTATCTCCCTCTCTCCTTCTCTAGTTGTCTCCCTCTCTCCTTCTTTAGTTGTCTCCCTCTCTCCTCCTTTAGTTATCTCCCTCTCTCATTATCTCCTTTAGCTATCTCCCTCTCTCCTTCTCTAGTTGTCTCCCTCTCTCCTTCTTTAGTTGTCTCCCTCTCTCCTCCTTTAGCTATCTCCCTCGCTCCTTCTCTAGTTGTCTCCCTCTCTCCTTCTTTAGTTGTCTCCCTCTCTCCTCCTTTAGTTGTCTCCCTCTCTCCTCCTTTAGTTATCTCCCTCTCTCATTATCTCCTTTAGCTATCTCCCTCTCTCCTTCTCTAGTTGTCTCCCTCTCTCCTTCTTTAGTTGTCTCCCTCTCTCCTCCTTTAGTTATCTCCCTCGCTCCTTCTCTAGTTGTCTCCCTCTCTCCTCCTTTAGTTATCTCCCTCTCTCATTATCTCCTTTAGTTGTCTCCCTCTCTCCTTCTCTAGTTGTTTCCCTCTCTCCTTCATTTCCTCTGTTGAACACAATGCCTACATACATTTCTATAGGGAAACGTTCATGCTCCATACATCAAAGGCATGAGAAAATATATGAAACAACAGAACCACAAGACAAATAAACGGAGCTGGGTTGCCATGGCAGCGGGCGTGGAGAGGTAATCTGATGGCTGGTTTCTCATGGCTGTGTCCCGCTGCCCCATGGACCTCCACTCCGGACCTCTGATGGCTCCTGTGTTTGCAATAATCCGTCTTCCTGTCAGATTTGAGAAGAAAAAAATGAAAGAAAGAGAATATCACCCACTGTCTGCCTCCCTCATTCCCATGTGTCCACCAAACAAGCTATCATGCTGTGTACTGAGCCAACACATGGACCACAGGCCCACTGTGTCTGTGTGTGGCTCTGTGTGTGTGTGTGTGTGTGCAGTGCATGTTCAGTCACTGTGGTGTCGACACGTCTGATCTCATTAGTGATCAAAGGGACTGCAGCTGTTTCCCCCAGTGACCTGCTAGTCTCTTATAGACGTGCCTCAGTTCACTAGTCTCATATCAATGTGTCTCAGTTCACTAGTCTCTTGTTAACGTGCCTCAGATCACTAGTCTCAGTTCACTAGTCTCAGTTCACTAGTCTCAGTTCACTAGTCTTTTATCAACGTGCCTCAGTTCACTAGTCTCAGTTCACTAGTCTCAGTTCACTAGTCTCTTGTTAACGTGCCTCAGATCACTAGTCTCTTATCAACGTGCCTCAGTTCATTAGTCTCAGTTCACTAGTCTCTTGTCAACGTGCCTCAGTTCACTAGTCTCAGTTCACTAGTCTCAGTTCACTAGTCTCTTGTTAACGTGCCTCAGATCACTAGTCTCTTATCAACGTGCATCAGTTCACTAGTCTCAGTTCACTAGTCTCAGTTCACTAGTCTCAGTTCACTAGTCTCTTGTTAGCGTGCCTCAGATCACTAGTCTCTCATCAACGTGCATCAGTTCACTAGAGAGGAACAACCAAAGTGAGAGAGAGAGAGGGAAAGAGAGACGGGACATGAAGAGAGATGAAGAAGCAGTGCCTTCAGAAACTATTCACACCCCTTTGACATTTTGTTGTGTTACCAAGTGGGATTCAAATGTACTCATAACATGATGCAGCCACCAACCACCATGCTTGAACACATTGAGAGTGGTACTTTTGCACCAAACATAGTGCTTTGTATTCAGGACTAAAAGTGAATTTCTTTGCCACATTTTTTTGCAGTATTACTTGTTGCGTGTTTTGTATGATTTTTATTCTGTACAGGCTTCCTTCTTGTCAATTAGATTAGTATTGTGGAGTTAATACAATATTGTTTATCCATCCTCAGTCTTCTCCTATCACAGCCATTAAACTCTAACTTTTTTTTTTTAAATCAGCAATGTTCTCATGGTGAAATCCCTGAGCGGTTTCTTTCATCTCCGGCAACTGAGTTAGGAAGGACGAAATTCAAAGTGTAATTATTAATAACTTCACCATGCTCAAAGGCATATTCAATATCTGTTTGTTTTTTTACCCATCTACCAATAGGTGCCATTCTTTGTGAGGCATTGGAAAACCTCCCTGGTCTTTGTGGTTAAATCATTGCTCCAAATGAACTGCTCGACTGAGGGACCTTACAGATCTGTATGTGTGGGCCACAGAGACGAGGAAGTCATTCAACACTACTACTATTGTTCTCAGAGTGAGTCCATGCAAACTTTCTTAGTGATTTGTAAAGCCCATTTTTACTCCTGAACTTATTCAGGCTTGCCATAACAAACGGATTGATTACTTATTGATTACTTATTGATTACTTATTGATTACTTATTGATTACTTATTGACTCAATACAATACATATGTCGTGTGGGGAAATTGCTTTTTTTCACCCGATCTGTCCAACTTATCACCTCTAAAATGTAAATTAAAACACTATAAAGAGTTTATATAATGTGTCATCACGTACCTATTTGAAGGTTTGTGTCGAATTTGAATCTGTTTTTTTTAGGGTGCTGCTAAAGTTATGGACGGCACGACATCCGCCGAAGTCGGTACCTCTCCTTGTTCGGCGGTCGACGTCACCGGCCTTCTAGCCATCGCCGATCCACTTTTCATTTTCCATTGGTTTTGTCTTGTCTTCCATCACACCTGGTTCCAATTCCATCAATTCCATGTTGTGTATTTAACCCTCTGTTTCCCCTCATGTCCTTGTCCGTAATAGTTTGTTGTAGTGCTTGTGCACGTTTTGCTGATGGATAAAGGGTTTTGTTTGACCCATTCATTGATTGTTCTGTTTACAGTGTTTAAAAAATATATGTTTATTAAACCACACCGTTGTGAATCAGTTTTCTCTCTCCTGCGCCTGACTTCTCTGCCGCCAGTACGCACCACGTTACATCGGAAGTAAACAGCGGCTTTTGAGAGTAACGATGGCCTGCAGTGATGACGCAAAAAAAAATGACTAGGTCTCTCCCCCTTTCCCTGTCTCTTTCTTGTCTTTAAACGGTGAGAGAAGTGCTACACCTGGTGGAGAGCGGCTGTACGACAGAATGAGTTGCATTGTGGGTGCTGTACGTTACTTAATGTACAGAGTAGGAGGGTTTTTTCCCCCAACTTTTCTCCAATACTATTGAGCCGTTACCATGTCAATCAACGCTTGAATAGAAACTTAGTTCACGCCCCAGATTTTTGATGTCAACACAGTCGCTACAGTCCCATTAGTTTTCATTGCAGTCTCGTTTGAATGTCGATGTTGTGCAAATTTGTATGGAATGGGGTTAGTCATCGTTAGTGGTTTATGACCCAGCAGACATCTCACTTAACCTAATGTTTAGTTGTTTATGACCCAGCAGACATCTCACTTAACCTAATGTTTAGTTGTTTATGACCCAGCAGACATCTCACTTAACCTAATGTTTATCTGTTTATAACCCAGCAGACATCTCACTTAACCTAATGTTTATCTGTTTATGACCCAGCAGACATCTCACTTAACCTAATGTTTAGTTGTTTATAACCCAGCAGACATCTCACTTAACCTAATGTTTAGTTGTTTATGACCCAGCAGACATCTCACTTAACCTAATGTTTAGTTGTTTATGACCCAGCAGACATCTCACTTAACCTAATGTTTAGTTGTTTATGACCCAGCAGACATCTCTCTTAACCTAATGTTTATCTGTTTATGACCCAGCAGACATCTCACTTAACCTAATGTTTAGTTGTTTATGACCCAGCAGACATCTCACTTAACCTAATGTTTAGTTGTTTATGACCCAGCAGACATCTCACTTAACCTAATGTTTAGTTGTTTATGACCCAGCAGACATCTCACTTAACCTAATGTTTAGTTGTTTATGACCCAGCATACATCTCACTTAACCTAATGTTTAGTTGTTTATGACCCAGCAGACATCTCACTTAACCTAATGTTTAGTTGTTTATGACCCAGCAGACATCTCACTTAACCTAATGTTTAGTTGTTTATGACCCAGCAGACATCTCACTTAACCTAATGTTTAGTTGTTTATGACCCAGCATACATCTCACTTAACCTAATGTTTAGTTGTTTCTAACCCAGCAGACATCTCACTTAACCTAATATTTATCTGTTTATGACCCAGAAGACATCTCACTTAACCTAATGTTTAGTTGTTTTATAACCCAGCAGACATCTCACTTAACCTAAAGTTTATCTGTTTATGACCCAGAAGATAGTTCAGTTAACCTAATGTTTAGCTTTTTATGGACTGCTCAAATTCAGCTTAAATTCAAATCAACATTTATTCAATCAAGCCACTGCCAGGAGAGGAGCAGGAAGTTCAACGGAGGAGATTAAGGGTGGTGCCAAGATGAGTCCTCTATCTATCTCTATGGGGGCGCACTGCCAGGAGAGGAGCAGGAAGTTGAACGGAGGAGACAAGGGATGACGGATGGAGCCCCACTTGTGTAAACAGCCTATAACCAGCGGCCCCTCTCGTGACAATTATGCAAAAGTGACTAGGGCTTTATAGCAGCAGGTAGTGACTAGGGGTTTATAACAACAGGTAGTGACTAGGGCTTTATAGCAGCAGGTAGTGAATAGGGCTTTATAACAACAAGTAGTGACTAGGGCTTTATAACAACAAGTAGTGACTAGGGGTTTATAACAACAGGTAGTGACTAGGGCTTTATAGCAGCAGGTAGAGACTAGGGCTTTATAACAACAAGTAGTGACTAGGGCTTTATAACAACAAGTAGTGACTAGGGGTTTATAACAACAGGTAGTGACTAGGGGTTTATAACAACAAGTAGTGACTAGGGCTTTATAACAACAGGTAGTGACTAGGGCTTTATAACAACAAGTAGTGACTAGGGGTTTATAACAACAAGTAGTGACTAGGGGTTTATAACAACAGGTAGTGACTAGGGCTTTATAGCAGCAGGTAGTGACTAGGGCGTTATAACAACAAGTAGTGACTAGGGCTTTATAACAACAAGTAGTGACTAGGGGTTTATAACAACAGGTAGTGACTAGGGCTTTATAGCAGCAGGTAGTGACTAGGGCTTTATAACAACAAGTAGTGACTAGGGCTTTATAACAACAAGTAGTGACTAGGGGTTTATAACAACAAGTAGTGACTAGGGCTTTATAACAACAGGTAGTGACTAGGGCTTTATAACAACAAGTAGTGACTAGGGCTTTATAACAACAAGTAGTGACTAGGGGTTTATAACAACAATAAGTGACTAGGGCTTTATAACAACAAGTAGTGACTAGGGCTTTATAACAACAGGTAGTGACTAGGGCTTTATAACAACAGGTAGTGACTAGGGCTTTATAACAACAAGTAGTGACTAGGGGTTTATAACAACAAGTAGTGACTAGGGGTTTATAACAACAAGTAGTGAATAGGGGTTTATAACAACAAGTAGTGACTAGGGGTTTATAACAACAAGTAGTGACTAGGGGTTTATAACAACAAGTAGTGACTAGGGCTTTATAACAACAAGTAGTGACTAGGGCTTTATAACAACAAGTAGTGACTAGGGGTTTATAACAACAAGTAGTGACTAGGGCTTTATAACAACAGGTAGTGACTAGGGCTTTATAATAACAGGTAGTGACTAGGGCTTTATAACAACAGGTAGTGACTAGGGCTTTATAACAACAGGTAGTGACTAGGGGTTTATAACAACAAGTAGTGACTAGGGCTTTATAGTAGCAGGTAGTGACTAGGGGTTTATAACAACAGGTAGTGACTAGGGCTTTAAAACAACAAGTAGTGACTAGGGGTTTATAACAACAGGTAGTGACTAGGGCTTTATAACAACAGGTAGTGACTAGGGCTTTATAACAACAGGTAGTGACTAGGGCTTTATAACAACAGGTAGTGACTAAGGCTTTATAAACAACAGGTAGTGACTAGGGGTTTATAACAACAAGTAGTGACTAGGGGTTTATAACAACAGGTAGTGACTAGGGCTTTATAACAACAAGTAGTGACTAGGGGTTTATAACAACACGTAGTGACTAGGGGTGTATAACAACAAGTAGTGACTAGGGGTTTATAACAACAAGTAGTGACTAGGGGTTTATAACAGCAGGCAGTGACTAGGGGTTTATAACAACAGGTAGTGACTAGGGGTTTATAACAACAGTGACTAGGGGTTTATAACAGGTAGTGACTAGGGGTTTATAACAACAGTGACTAGGGGTTTATAACAACAGGTAGTGACTAGGGGTTTATAACAACAGTGACTAGGGGTTTATAACAACATGTAGTGACTAGGGGTTTATAACAACAGGTAGTGACTAGGGCTTTATAGCAGCAGGTAGTGACTAGGGGTTTATAACAACAGGTAGTGACTAGGGCTTTATAGCAGCATGGAGTGACTAGGGCTTCATAACAACAAGTAGTGACTAGGGCTTTATAACAACAAGTAGTGAATAGGGGTTTATAACCACAGGTAGTGACTAGGGCTTTATAGCAGCAGGTAGTGACTAGGGCTTTATAACAACAAGTAGTGACTAGGGCTTTATAACAACAAGTAGTGACTAGGGGTTTATAACAACAAGTAGTGACTAGGGCTTTATAACAACAGGTAGTGACTAGGGCTTTATAACAACAGGTAGTGACTAGGGCTTTATAACAACAAGTAGTGACTAGGGTTTTATAACAACAAGTAGTGACTAGGGGTTTATAACAACAAGTAGTGAATAGGGGTTTATAACAACAAGTAGTGACTAGGGGTTTATAACAACAAGTAGTGACTAGGGGTTTATAACAACAGGTAGTGACTAGGGCTTTATAGCAGCAGGTAGTGACTAGGGTTTTATAACAACAAGTAGTGACTAGGGGTTTGTAACAACAAGTAGTGACTAGGGGTTTATAACAACAAGTAGTGACTAGGGGTTTATAACAACAAGTAGTGACTAGGGGTTTATAACAACAAGTAGTGACTAGCGGTTTATAACAACAAGTAGTGACTAGGGGTTTATAACAACAAGTAGTGACTAGGGGTTTATAACAACAGGTAGTGACTAGGGCTTTATAGCAGCAGGTAGTGACTAGGGCTTTATACCAACAAGTAGTGACTAGGGCTTTATAACAACAAGTAGTGACTAGGGCTTTATAACAACAAGTAGTGACTAGGGGTTTATAACAACAAGTAGTGACTAGGGCTTTATAACAACAAGTAGTGACTAGGGCTTTATAACAACAAGTAGTGACTAGGGGTTTATAACAACAAATAGTGACTAGGGCTTTATAACAACAAGTAGTGACTAGGGCTTTATAACATTAAGTAGTGACTAGGGCTTTATAACAACAAGTAGTGACTAGGGCTTTATAACAACAAGTAGTGACTAGGGGTTTATAACAACAAGTAGTGACTAGGGCTTTATAACAACAGGTAGTGACTAGGGCTTTATAACAACAGGTAGTGACTAGGGCTTTATAACAACAAGTAGTGACTAGGGCTTTATGGTAGCAGGTAGTGACTAGGGGTTTATAACAACAGGTAGTGACTAGGGCTTTATAACAACAAGTAGTGACTAGGGGTTTATAACAACAGGTAGTGACTAGGGCTTTATAACAACAGGTAGTGACTAGGGCTTTATAACAACAGGTAGTGACTAGGGCTTTATAACAACAGGTAGTGACTAGGGCTTTATAAACAACAGGTAGTGACTAGGGGTTTATAACAACAAGTAGTGACTAGGGCTTTATAACAACAGGTAGTGACTAGGGGTTTATAACAACAAGTAGTGACTAGGGGTTTATAACAACAGGTAGTGACTAGGGGTTCATAACAACAAGTAGTGACTAGGGGTTATAACAACAGGTAGTGACTAGGGCTTTATAACAACACGTAGTGACTAGGGCTTTATAACAACACGTAGTGACTAGGGGTTTATAACAACACGTAGTGACTAGGGGTTTATAACAACACGTAGTGACTAGGGGTTATAACAACAGGTAGTGACTAGGGGTTTATAACAACAAGTAGTGACTAGGGGTTTATAACAGCAGGTAGTGACTAGGGGTTTATAACAACAGGTAGTGACTAGGGGTTTATAACAACAGTGACTAGGGGTTTATAACAACAGGTAGTGACTAGGGGTTTATAACAACAGTGACTAGGGGTTTATAACAACAGGTAGTGACTAGGGGTTTATAACAACAGTGACTTGGGGTTTATAACAACAGGTAGTGACTAGGGGTTTATAACAACAGGTAGTGACTAGGGCTTTATAACAACAAGTAGTGACTAGGGGTTTATAACAACAGGTAGTGACTAGGGCTTTATAACAACAAGTAGTGACTAGGGGTTTATAACAACAGGTAGTGACTAGGGGTTATAACAACAGGTAGTGACTAGGGCTTTATAACAACAAGTAGTGACTAGGGCTTTATAACAACAGGTAGTGACTAGGGGTTTATAACAACAGTTAGTGACTAGGGGTTTATAACAACAAGTAGTGACTAGGGGTTATAACAACAGGTAGTGACTAGGGGTTTATAACAACAGGTAGTGACTAGGGGTTTATAACAACAAGTAGTGACTAGGGGTTATAACAACAGGTAGTGACTAGGGCTTTATAACAACACGTAGTGACTAGGGCTTTATAACAACAGGTAGTGACTAGGGCTTTATAACAACAGGTAGTGACTAGGGCTTTATAACAACAAGTAGTGACTAGGGTTTTATAACAACAAGTAGTGACTAGGGGTTTATAACAACAAGTAGTGAATAGGGGTTTATAACAACAAGTAGTGACTAGGGGTTTATAACAACAAGTAGTGACTAGGGGTTTATAACAACAGGTAGTGACTAGGGCTTTATAGCAGCAGGTAGTGACTAGGGTTTTATAACAACAAGTAGTGACTAGGGGTTTGTAACAACAAGTAGTGACTAGGGGTTTATAACAACAAGTAGTGACTAGGGGTTTATAACAACAAGTAGTGACTAGGGGTTTATAACAACAAGTAGTGACTAGCGGTTTATAACAACAAGTAGTGACTAGGGGTTTATAACAACAAGTAGTGACTAGGGGTTTATAACAACAGGTAGTGACTAGGGCTTTATAGCAGCAGGTAGTGACTAGGGCTTTATAACAACAAGTAGTGACTAGGGCTTTATAACAACAAGTAGTGACTAGGGCTTTATAACAACAAGTAGTGACTAGGGGTTTATAACAACAAGTAGTGACTAGGGCTTTATAACAACAAGTAGTGACTAGGGCTTTATAACAACAAGTAGTGACTAGGGGTTTATAACAACAAATAGTGACTAGGGCTTTATAACAACAAGTAGTGACTAGGGCTTTATAACATTAAGTAGTGACTAGGGCTTTATAACAACAAGTAGTGACTAGGGCTTTATAACAACAAGTAGTGACTAGGGGTTTATAACAACAAGTAGTGACTAGGGCTTTATAACAACAAGTAGTGACTAGGGCTTTATAACAACAGGTAGTGACTAGGGCTTTATAACAACAAGTAGTGACTAGGGCTTTATGGTAGCAGGTAGTGACTAGGGGTTTATAACAACAGGTAGTGACTAGGGCTTTATAACAACAAGTAGTGACTAGGGGTTTATAACAACAGGTAGTGACTAGGGCTTTATAACAACAGGTAGTGACTAGGGCTTTATAACAACAGGTAGTGACTAGGGCTTTATAACAACAGGTAGTGACTAGGGCTTTATAAACAACAGGTAGTGACTAGGGGTTTATAACAACAAGTAGTGACTAGGGGTTTATAACAACAGGTAGTGACTAGGGGTTTATAACAACACGTAGTGACTAGGGGTTATAACAACAGGTAGTGACTAGGGGTTTATAACAACAAGTAGTGACTAGGGGTTTATAACAGCAGGTAGTGACTAGGGGTTTATAACAACAGGTAGTGACTAGGGGTTTATAACAACAGTGACTAGGGGTTTATAACAACAGGTAGTGACTAGGGGTTTATAACAACAGTGACTAGGGGTTTATAACAACAGGTAGTGACTAGGGGTTTATAACAACAGTGACTTGGGGTTTATAACAACAGGTAGTGACTAGGGCTTTATAACAACAAGTAGTGACTAGGGGTTTATAACAACAGGTAGTGACTAGAGGTTATAACAACAGGTAGTGACTAGGGCTTTATAACAACAAGTAGTGACTAGGGCTTTATAACAACAGGTAGTGACTAGGGCTTTATAACAACAAGTAGTGACTAGGGGTTTATAACAACAGGTAGTGACTAGGGGTTATAACAACAGGTAGTGACTAGGGCTTTATAACAACAAGTAGTGACTAGGGCTTTATAACAACAGGTAGTGACTAGGGGTTTATAACAACAGTTAGTGACTAGGGGTTTATAACAACAAGTAGTGACTAGGGGTTATAACAACAGGTAGTGACTAGGGGTTTATAACAACAGGTAGTGACTAGGGGTTTATAACAACAAGTAGTGACTAGGGGTTATAACAACAGGTAGTGACTAGGGCTTTATAACAACACGTAGTGACTAGGGCTTTATAACAACACGTAGTGACTAGGGGTTTATAACAACACGTAGTGACTAGGGGTTATAACAACAGGTAGTGACTAGGGGTTTATAACAACAAGTAGTGACTAGGGGTTTAGAACAGCAGGTAGTGACTAGGGGTTTATAACAACAGGTAGTGACTAGGGCTTTATAACAACAAGTAGTGACTAGGGGTTTATAACAACACGTAGTGACTAGGGGTTATAACAACAGGTAGTGACTAGGGGTTTATAACAACAAGTAGTGACTAGGGGTTTAGAACAGCAGGTAGTGACTAGGGGTTTATAACAACAGGTAGTGACTAGGGCTTTATAACAACAAGTAGTGACTAGGGGTTTATAACAACAGGTAGTGACTAGGGCTTTATAACAACAAGTAGTGACTAGGGGTTATAACAACAGGTAGTGACTAGGGGTTTATAACAGCAAGTAGTGACTAGGGGTTTATAACAGCAGGTAGTGACTAGGGGTTTATAACAACAGGTAGTGACTAGGGGTTTATAACAACAAGTAGTGACTAGGGGTTTATAACAACAGGTAGTGACTAGGGCTTTATAACAACAAGTAGTGACTAGGGGTTTATAACAACAGGTAGTGACTAGGGGTTTATAACAACAAGTAGTGACTAGGGGTTTATAACAACAGGTAGTGACTAGGGCTTTATAACAACAAGTAGTGACTAGGGGTTTATAACAACAGGTAGTGACTAGGGGTTTATAACAACAAGTAGTGACTAGGGGTTTATAACAACAGGTAGAGACTAGGGCTTTATAACAACAGGTAGTGACTAGGGGTGTATAACAACAGGTAGTGACTAGGGGTTTATAACAACAAGTAGTGACTAGGGGTGTATAACAACAAGTAGTGACTAGGGCTTTATAACAACAGGTAGTGACTAGGGGTTTATAACAACAGGTAGTGACTAGGGGTTTATAACAACAAGTAGTGACTAGGGGTGTATAACAACAAGTAGTGACTAGGGGTTTATAACAACAGGTAGTGACTAGGGGTGTATAACAACAAGTAGTGACTAGGGGTGTATAACAACAAGTAGTGACTAGGGGTTTATAACAACAGGTAGTGACTAGGGGTGTATAACAACAAGTAGTGACTAGGGGTTTATAACAACAGGTAGTGACTAGGGGTTTATAACAACAGGTAGTGACTAGGGGTTTATAACAACAGGTAGTGACTAGGGGTGTATAACAACAAGTAGTGACTAGGGGTGTATAACAACAAGTAGTGACTAGGGGTTTATAACAACAGGTAGTGACTAGGGGTGTATAACAACAAGTAGTGACTAGGGGTTTATAACAACAGGTAGTGACTAGGGGTTTATAACAACAGGTAGTGACTAGGGGTTTATAACAACAGGTTGTGACTAGGGGTGTATAACAACAGGTAGTGACTAGGGGTTTATAACAACAAGTAGTGACTAGGGGTGTATAACAACAAGTAGTGACTAGGGGTTTATAACAACAGGTAGTGACTAGGGGTGTATAACAACAAGTAGTGACTAGGGGTTTATAACAACAGGTAGTGACTAGGGGTTTATAACAACAGGTAGTGACTAGGGGTTTATAACAACAGGTAGTGACTAGGGGTTTATAACAACAGGTAGTGACTAGGGGTTATAACAACAGGTAGTGACTAGGGGTTTATAACAACAGGTAGTGACTAGGGGTTTATAACAACAGGTAGTGACTAGGGCTTTATAACAACAGGTAGTGACTAGGGCTTTATAACAACAGGTAGTGACTAGGGCTTTATAACAACAGGTAGTGACTAGGGGTTTATAACAACAGGTAGTGACTAGGGCTTTATAACAACAGGTAGTGACTAGGGGTTTATAACAACAGGTAGTGACTAGGGGTTTATAACAACAGGTAGTGACTAGGGGTGTATAACAACAAGTAGTGACTAGGGGTTTATAACAACAGGTAGTGACTAGGGGTTTATAACAACAGGTAGTGACTAGGGGTTTATAACAACAGGTAGTGACTAGGGCTTTATAACAACAGGTAGTGACTAGGGGTTTATAACAACAGGTAGTGACTAGGGGTTTATAACAACAGGTAGTGACTAGGGGTGTATAACAACAAGTAGTGACTAGGGGTTTATAACAACAGGTAGTGACTAGGGGTGTATAACAACAAGTAGTGACTAGGGGTTTATAACAACAGGTAGTGACTAGGGCTTTATAACAACAAGTAGTGACTAGGGCTTTATAAACAACAAGTAGTGACTAGGGGTTTATAACAACAGGTAGTGACTAGGGCTTTATAACAGCAAGTAGTGACTAGGGGTTTATAACAACAGGTAGTGACTAGGGGTTTATAACAACAGGTAGTGACTAGGGCTTTATAACAACAGGTAGTGACTAGGGCTTTATAACAACAAGTAGTGACTAGGGGTTTATAACAACAGGTAGTGACTAGGGCTTTATAACAACAGGTAGTGACTAGGGGTTTATAACAACAGGTAGTGACTAGGGCTTTATAACAACAGGTAGTGACTAGGGCTTTATAACAACAAGTAGTGACTAGGGGTTTATAACAACAGGTAGTGACTGGGGCTTTATAACAACAGGTAGTGACTAGGGCTTTATAACAACAGGTAGTGACTAGGGCTTTATAACAACAGGTAGTGACTAGGGCTTTATAACAACAGGTAGTGACTAGGGGTTTATAACAACAGGTAGTGACTAGGGCTTTATAACAACAGGTAGTGACTAGGGCTTTATAACAACAGGTAGTGACTAGGGGTTTATAACAACAGGTAGTGACTAGGGGTTTATAACAACAAGTAGTGACTAGGGCTTTATAACAACAGGTAGTGACTAGGGCTTTATAACAGCAGGTAGTGACTAGGGGTTTATAACAGCAGGTAGTGACTAGGGGTTTATAACAACAGGTAGTGACTAGGGGTTTATAACAACAGGTAGTGACTAGGGGTTTATAACAACACGTAGTGACTAGGGGTTTATAACAGCAGGTAGTGACTAGGGGTTTATAACAGCAGGTAGTGACTAGGGGTTTATAACAGCAGGTAGTGACTAGGGGTTTATAACAACAGGTAGTGACTAGGGGTTTATAACAGCAGGTAGTGACTAGGGGTTTATAACAACAGGTAGTGACTAGGGCTTTATAACAACAGGTAGTGACTAGGGGTTTATAACAACAGGTAGTGACTAGGGGTTTATAACAACAGGTAGTGACTAGGGATTTATAACAACAGGTAGTGACTAGGGGTTTATAACAACAGGTAGTGACTAGGGGTTTATAACAACAGGTAGTGACTAGGGGTTTATAACAACAGGTAGTGACTAGGGCTTTATAACAACAAGTAGTGACTAGGGGTTTATAACAACAGGTAGTGACTGGGGCTTTATAACAACAGGTAGTGACTAGGGCTTTATAACAACAGGTAGTGACTAGGGCTTTATAACAACAGGTAGTGACTAGGGCTTTATAACAACAGGTAGTGACTAGGGGTTTATAACAACAGGTAGTGACTAGGGCTTTATAACAACAGGTAGTGACTAGGGCTTTATAACAACAGGTAGTGACTAGGGGTTTATAACAACAGGTAGTGACTAGGGGTTTATAACAACAAGTAGTGACTAGGGCTTTATAACAACAGGTAGTGACTAGGGCTTTTTAACAGCAGGTAGTGACTAGGGGTTTATAACAGCAGGTAGTGACTAGGGGTTTATAACAACAGGTAGTGACTAGGGGTTTATAACAACAGGTAGTGACTAGGGGTTTATAACAACACGTAGTGACTAGGGGTTTATAACAGCAGGTAGTGACTAGGGGTTTATAACAGCAGGTAGTGACTAGGGGTTTATAACAGCAGGTAGTGACTAGGGGTTTATAACAACAGGTAGTGACTAGGGGTTTATAACAACAGGTAGTGACTAGGGGTTTATAACAACAGGTAGTGACTAGGGCTTTATAACAACAGGTAGTGACTAGGGGTTTATAACAACAGGTAGTGACTAGGGGTTTATAACAACAGGTAGTGACTAGGGGTTTATAACAACAGGTAGTGACTAGGGCTTTATAACAACAGGTAGTGACTAGGGGTTTATAACAACACGTAGTGACTAGGGCTTTATAACAACAGGTAGTGACTAGGGCTTTATAACAACAGGTAGTGACTAGGGCTTTATAACAACAGGTAGTGACTAGGGCTTTATAACAACAGGTAGTGACTAGGGGTTTATAACAACAGGTAGTGACTAGGGGTTTATAACAGCAGGTAGTGACTAGGGCTTTATAACAACAGGTAGTGACTAGGGGTTTATAACAACAGGTAGTGACTAGGGGTTTATAACAACAGGTAGTGACTAGGGCTTTATAACAACAGGTAGTGACTAGGGGTTTATAACAACAGGTAGTGACTAGGGGTGTATAACAACAAGTAGTGACTAGGGGTGTATAACAACAAGTAGTGACTAGGGGTTTATAACAACAGGTAGTGACTAGGGGTGTATAACAACAAGTAGTGACTAGGGGTTTATAACAACAGGTAGTGACTAGGGGTTTATAACAACAGGTAGTGACTAGGGGTTTATAACAACAGGTAGTGACTAGGGGTGTATAACAACAGGTAGTGACTAGGGGTTTATAACAACAAGTAGTGACTAGGGGTGTATAACAACAAGTAGTGACTAGGGGTTTATAACAACAGGTAGTGACTAGGGGTGTATAACAACAAGTAGTGACTAGGGGTTTATAACAACAGGTAGTGACTAGGGGTTTATAACAACAGGTAGTGACTAGGGGTTTATAACAACAGGTAGTGACTAGGGGTTTATAACAACAGGTAGTGACTAGGGGTTATAACAACAGGTAGTGACTAGGGGTTTATAACAACAGGTAGTGACTAGGGGTTTATAACAACAGGTAGTGACTAGGGCTTTATAACAACAGGTAGTGACTAGGGCTTTATAACAACAGGTAGTGACTAGGGCTTTATAACAACAGGTAGTGACTAGGGGTTTATAACAACAGGTAGTGACTAGGGCTTTATAACAACAGGTAGTGACTAGGGGTTTATAACAACAGGTAGTGACTAGGGGTTTATAACAACAGGTAGTGACTAGGGGTGTATAACAACAAGTAGTGACTAGGGGTTTATAACAACAGGTAGTGACTAGGGGTTTATAACAACAGGTAGTGACTAGGGGTTTATAACAACAGGTAGTGACTAGGGCTTTATAACAACAGGTAGTGACTAGGGGTTTATAACAACAGGTAGTGACTAGGGGTTTATAACAACAGGTAGTGACTAGGGGTGTATAACAACAAGTAGTGACTAGGGGTTTATAACAACAGGTAGTGACTAGGGGTGTATAACAACAAGTAGTGACTAGGGGTTTATAACAACAGGTAGTGACTAGGGCTTTATAACAACAAGTAGTGACTAGGGCTTTATAAACAACAAGTAGTGACTAGGGGTTTATAACAACAGGTAGTGACTAGGGCTTTATAACAACAAGTAGTGACTAGGGGTTTATAACAACAGGTAGTGACTAGGGGTTTATAACAACAGGTAGTGACTAGGGCTTTATAACAACAGGTAGTGACTAGGGCTTTATAACAACAAGTAGTGACTAGGGGTTTATAACAACAGGTAGTGACTAGGGCTTTATAACAACAGGTAGTGACTAGGGGTTTATAACAACAGGTAGTGACTAGGGCTTTATAACAACAGGTAGTGACTAGGGCTTTATAACAACAAGTAGTGACTAGGGGTTTATAACAACAGGTAGTGACTAGGGCTTTATAACAACAGGTAGTGACTAGGGCTTTATAACAACAGGTAGTGACTAGGGCTTTATAACAACAGGTAGTGACTAGGGCTTTATAACAACAGGTAGTGACTAGGGGTTTATAACAACAGGTAGTGACTAGGGCTTTATAACAACAGGTAGTGACTAGGGGTTTATAACAACAGGTAGTGACTAGGGGTTTATAACAACAGGTAGTGACTAGGGGTTTATAACAACACGTAGTGACTAGGGCTTTATAACAACAGGTAGTGACTAGGGCTTTATAACAGCAGGTAGTGACTAGGGGTTTATAACAGCAGGTAGTGACTAGGGGTTTATAACAACAGGTAGTGACTAGGGGTTTATAACAACAGGTAGTGACTAGGGCTTTATAACAACACGTAGTGACTAGGGGTTTATAACAGCAGGTAGTGACTAGGGGTTTATAACAGCAGGTAGTGACTAGGGGTTTATAACAGCAGGTAGTGACTAGGGGTTTATAACAACAGGTAGTGACTAGGGGTTTATAACAGCAGGTAGTGACTAGGGGTTTATAACAACAGGTAGTGACTAGGGCTTTATAACAACAGGTAGTGACTAGGGGTTTATAACAACAGGTAGTGACTAGGGGTTTATAACAACAGGTAGTGACTAGGGCTTTATAACAACAAGTAGTGACTAGGGGTTTATAACAACAGGTAGTGACTAGGGCTTTATAACAACAGGTAGTGACTAGGGCTTTATAACAACAGGTAGTGACTAGGGCTTTATAACAACAGGTAGTGACTAGGGCTTTATAACAACAGGTAGTGACTAGGGGTTTATAACAACAGGTAGTGACTAGGGCTTTATAACAACAGGTAGTGACTAGGGCTTTATAACAACAAGTAGTGACTAGGGGTTTATAACAACAGGTAGTGACTAGGGCTTTATAACAACAGGTAGTGACTAGGGCTTTATAACAACAGGTAGTGACTAGGGCTTTATAACAACAGGTAGTGACTGGGGCTTTATAACAACAGGTAGTGACTAGGGGTTTATAACAACAGGTAGTGACTAGGGCTTTATAACAACAGGTAGTGACTAGGGGTTTATAACAACAGGTAGTGACTAGGGGTTTATAACAACAGGTAGTGACTAGGGGTTTATAACAACAAGTAGTGACTAGGGCTTTATAACAACAGGTAGTGACTAGGGCTTTATAACAGCAGGTAGTGACTAGGGGTTTATAACAGCAGGTAGTGACTAGGGGTTTATAACAACAGGTAGTGACTAGGGGTTTATAACAACAGGTAGTGACTAGGGCTTTATAACAACACGTAGTGACTAGGGGTTTATAACAGCAGGTAGTGACTAGGGGTTTATAACAACAGGTAGTGACTAGGGGTTATAACAACAGGTAGTGACTAGGGGTTTATAACAACAGGTAGTGACTAGGGGTTTATAACAACAGGTAGTGACTAGGGCTTTATAACAACAGGTAGTGACTAGGGCTTTATAACAACAGGTAGTGACTAGGGCTTTATAACAACAGGTAGTGACTAGGGGTTTATAACAACAGGTAGTGACTAGGGCTTTATAACAACAGGTAGTGACTAGGGGTTTATAACAACAGGTAGTGACTAGGGGTTTATAACAACAGGTAGTGACTAGGGGTGTATAACAACAAGTAGTGACTAGGGGTTTATAACAACAGGTAGTGACTAGGGGTTTATAACAACAGGTAGTGACTAGGGGTTTATAACAACAGGTAGTGACTAGGGCTTTATAACAACAGGTAGTGACTAGGGGTTTATAACAACAGGTAGTGACTAGGGGTTTATAACAACAGGTAGTGACTAGGGGTGTATAACAACAAGTAGTGACTAGGGGTTTATAACAACAGGTAGTGACTAGGGGTGTATAACAACAAGTAGTGACTAGGGGTTTATAACAACAGGTAGTGACTAGGGCTTTATAACAACAAGTAGTGACTAGGGCTTTATAAACAACAAGTAGTGACTAGGGGTTTATAACAACAGGTAGTGACTAGGGCTTTATAACAACAGGTAGTGACTAGGGCTTTATAACAACAAGTAGTGACTAGGGGTTTATAACAACAGGTAGTGACTAGGGCTTTATAACAACAGGTAGTGACTAGGGGTTTATAACAACAGGTAGTGACTAGGGCTTTATAACAACAGGTAGTGACTAGGGCTTTATAACAACAAGTAGTGACTAGGGGTTTATAACAACAGGTAGTGACTAGGGCTTTATAACAACAGGTAGTGACTAGGGCTTTATAACAACAGGTAGTGACTAGGGCTTTATAACAACAGGTAGTGACTAGGGCTTTATAACAACAGGTAGTGACTAGGGGTTTATAACAACAGGTAGTGACTAGGGCTTTATAACAACAGGTAGTGACTAGGGCTTTATAACAACAGGTAGTGACTAGGGGTTTATAACAACAGGTAGTGACTAGGGGTTTATAACAACAAGTAGTGACTAGGGCTTTATAACAACAGGTAGTGACTAGGGCTTTATAACAGCAGGTAGTGACTAGGGGTTTATAACAGCAGGTAGTGACTAGGGGTTTATAACAACAGGTAGTGACTAGGGGTTTATAACAACAGGTAGTGACTAGGGCTTTATAACAACACGTAGTGACTAGGGGTTTATAACAGCAGGTAGTGACTAGGGGTTTATAACAGCAGGTAGTGACTAGGGGTTTATAACAGCAGGTAGTGACTAGGGGTTTATAACAACAGGTAGTGACTAGGGGTTTATAACAGCAGGTAGTGACTAGGGGTTTATAACAACAGGTAGTGACTAGGGCTTTATAACAACAGGTAGTGACTAGGGGTTTATAACAACAGGTAGTGACTAGGGGTTTATAACAACAGGTAGTGACTAGGGCTTTATAACAACAAGTAGTGACTAGGGGTTTATAACAACAGGTAGTGACTAGGGCTTTATAACAACAGGTAGTGACTAGGGCTTTATAACAACAGGTAGTGACTAGGGCTTTATAACAACAGGTAGTGACTAGGGCTTTATAACAACAGGTAGTGACTAGGGGTTTATAACAACAGGTAGTGACTAGGGCTTTATAACAACAGGTAGTGACTAGGGCTTTATAACAACAAGTAGTGACTAGGGGTTTATAACAACAGGTAGTGACTAGGGCTTTATAACAACAGGTAGTGACTAGGGCTTTATAACAACAGGTAGTGACTAGGGCTTTATAACAACAGGTAGTGACTAGGGCTTTATAACAACAGGTAGTGACTAGGGGTTTATAACAACAGGTAGTGACTAGGGCTTTATAACAACAGGGAGTGACTAGGGGTTTATAACAACAGGTAGTGACTAGGGGTTTATAACAACAGGTAGTGACTAGGGGTTTATAACAACAAGTAGTGACTAGGGCTTTATAACAACAGGTAGTGACTAGGGCTTTATAACAGCAGGTAGTGACTAGGGGTTTATAACAGCAGGTAGTGACTAGGGGTTTATAACAACAGGTAGTGACTAGGGGTTTATAACAACAGGTAGTGACTAGGGCTTTATAACAACACGTAGTGACTAGGGGTTTATAACAGCAGGTAGTGACTAGGGGTTTATAACAGCAGGTAGTGACTAGGGGTTTATAACAGCAGGTAGTGACTAGGGGTTTATAACAACAGGTAGTGACTAGGGGTTTATAACAGCAGGTAGTGACTAGGGGTTTATAACAACAGGTAGTGACTAGGGCTTTATAACAACAGGTAGTGACTAGGGGTTTATAACAACAGGTAGTGACTAGGGGTTTATAACAACAGGTAGTGACTAGGGCTTTATAACAACAGGTAGTGACTAGGGGTTTATAACAACAGGTAGTGACTAGGGGTTTATAACAACAGGTAGTGACTAGGGGTTTATAACAACAGGTAGTGACTAGGGCTTTATAACAACAGGTAGTGACTAGGGGTTTATAACAACACGTAGTGACTAGGGCTTTATAACAACAGGTAGTGACTAGGGCTTTATAACAACAGGTAGTGACTAGGGCTTTATAACAACAGGTAGTGACTAGGGCTTTATAACAACAGGTAGTGACTATTGGTTTATAACAACAGGTAGTGACTAGGGGTTTATAACAGCAGGTAGTGACTAGGGGTTTATAACAACAGGTAGTGACTAGGGCTTTATAACAACAGGTAGTGACTAGGGGTTTATAACAACAGGTAGTGACTAGGGGTTTATAACAACAGGTAGTGACTAGGGCTTTATAACAACAGGTAGTGACTAGGGGTTTATAACAACAGGTAGTGACTAGGGGTTTATAACAACAGGTAGTGACTAGGGGTTTATAACAACAGGTAGTGACTAGGGCTTTATAACAACAGGTAGTGACTAGGGGTTTATAACAACAGGTAGTGACTAGGGGTTTATAACAACAAGTAGTGACTAGGGGTTTATAACAACAGGTAGTGACTAGGGCTTTATAACAACAGGTAGTGACTAGGGGTTTATAACAACAGGTAGTGACTAGGGGTTTATAACAACAAGTAGTGACTAGGGCTTTATAACAACAGGTAGTGACTAGGGGTTTATAACAACAAGTAGTGACTAGGGCTTTATAACAACAAGTAGTGACTAGGGGTTTATAACAACAGGTAGTGACTAGGGCTTTATAACAACAAGTAGTGACTAGGGGTTTGTTTATTTTTATTCTCTTTGATATTTTTGTTATTTTAGTTATTTGGTGTTCAGTTGAAATAAAAGCATAAACATTTTCCACGCGGCGCTTTGGTCCTTCTTCAACAGACGATCGTTTCAATTGCTGAAGTGGAACAACATCCTGACAGCCTTATTCTTGTGGCGGAGTGTTTGAAAAGGAACCCTGTTCCGCTTTAGGCTCATGGGACCCTGGGGGGAGAGGGGGGATGCTGGGGTGGTAGGAGAATCTGTCTGAAGGCCATTCTCAACCGGAAGAAACAGCTTTAGTAAATAGGAGTTCAGGGGCACATCTAAATAGTCTATAGTGGCTACCTCTATTCATCTCCTCTCCTTCATTTCCACTCATCCAAAATTACAGGAAAAGTGAATGGAAGCCGGTTCTTTTAGATCAGTCCTATGAAGGGAAGAGACAAGGAGAGTAAAACACTTCCGACGATTGAGATGCGTCCCAGGTCGTGGGAAGAAGAAGACCCAGGGCCGTTTCTTCAGACACAGCCGATCAGAACCCAGACACAGCAGATCAGAACCCAGACACAGCAGATCAGAACCCAGACACAGCCGATCAGAACCCAGACACAGCCGATCAGAACCCAGACACAGCAGATCAGAACCCAGACACAGCAGATCAGAACCCAGACACAGCCGATCAGAACCCAGACACAGCCGATCAGAACCCAGACACAGCCGATCAGAACCCAGACACAGCCGATCAGAACCCAGACACAGCAGATCAGAACCCAGACACAGCCGATCAGAACCCAGACACAGCCGATCAGAACCCAGACACAGCAGATCAGAACCCAGACACAGCCGATCAGAACCCAGACACAGCCGATCAGAACCCAGACACAGCCGATCAGAACCCAGACACAGCCGATCAGAACCCAGACACAGCAGATCAGAACCCAGACACAGCCGATCAGAACCCAGACACAGCAGATCAGAACCCAGACACAGCAGATCAGAACCCAGACACAGCCGATCAGAACCCAGACACAGCAGATCAGAACCCAGACACAGCCGATCAGAACCCAGACACAGCCGATCAGAACCCAGACACAGCAGATCAGAACCCAGACACAGCAGATCAGAACCCAGACACAGCCGATCAGAACCCAGACACAGCCGATCAGAACCCAGACACAGCCGATCAGAACCCAGACACAGCCGATCAGAACCCAGACACAGCAGATCAGAACCCAGACACAGCCGATCAGAACCCAGACACAGCAGATCAGAACCCAGACACAGCCGATCAGAACCCAGACACAGCAGATCAGAACCCAGACACAGCCGATCAGAATCCAGACACAGCCGATCAGAACCCAGACACAGCCGATCAGAACCCAGACACAGCAGATCAGAACCCAGACACAGCCGATCAGAACCCAGACACAGCAGATCAGAACCCAGACACAGCCGATCAGAACCCAGACACAGCCGATCAGAACCCAGACACAGCCGATCAGAACCCAGGCACAGCCGATCAGAACCCAGACACAGCCGATCAGAACCCAGACACAGCAGCAGGACATCTGACAGAGCCTCAGAGTTTGAGCCAGGTGGTTTCAGCTGAGCCAAAATGAGATTGTTCCATTTTTTACTTATTTTCTTTTTGTGCGCCAGATGCTATCCATTTCATTTCAGTTATTTTTAGCGGCGCTGCTTGGCAGTCATGTTTCACCTCAGCTTTAACAGGGCCGAAGGGAGAGTAGCTCTGACAGGTCAACATGAGGTAAGAAGGAAGGTTATCCGAAAAACTTGCAGAGCAGCACAGAGCATAGTCTGGTTTCAGCTCTCAGAGAAGTCAAACCACAGCTCTGAGAGTTTTACAGAATGAAAGCAAAAAGGCAGACAGATAGATGGACAGACGGACAGGCAGGCAGTGTGTGTGTTTATCACAGTAGGGAAGGGAAGGGAGTCCTTCATACTGACCATCAGGCTGTATGGTATTTTTCATTCATACTGACCACAGCATGACATCAGGCTGTGTGGTTTATTCATACTGACCACAACATGACACCAGGCTGTGTGGTTCATTCATACTGACCACAGAATGACATCAGGCTGTGTGGTTCATTCATACTGACCACAGCATGACATCAGGCTGTGTGGTTAATTCATACTGACCACAGCATGACACCAGGCTGTGTGGTTTATTCATACTGACCACAACATGACACCAGGCTGTGTGGTTCATTCATACTGACCACAGAATGACATCAGGCTGTGTGGTTCATTCATACTGACCACAGCATGACATCAGGCTGTGTGGTTAATTCATACTGACCACAGCATGACACCAGGCTGTGTGGTTCATTCATACTGACCACAACATGACACCAGGCTGTGTGGTTCATTCATACTGACCACAGCATGACATCAGGCTGTGTGGTTCATTCATACTGACCACAGCATGACATCAGGCTGTGTGGTTCATTCATACTGACCACAGCATGACATCAGGCTGTGTGGTTCATTCATACTGACCACAGCATGACATCAGGCTGTGTGGTTCATTCATACTGACCACAGCATGACATCAGGCTGTACGGTTCATTCTCAGATATTCAGAATTTTAAATATAGGAATGGGAGGTACAGACATTAATTACATAGAACATTAATTCCAAAAAGGAAATGAACTAGTGCTCAGCACCCCACGTGTTAATGTTAAGCAGTGAATTGAAGGACAGTATGAATCCATGTTGATTCAATGTGAACAACTTGTGCCCAGAAGAAGGAATACAGTACTAGTATATTTGTAAAAATTGCACATCCAGTCACGGAATATGTAAAGGATGACTTTCTGTAGGCTTTTTGATAGTATACTTTTCCATTTCCACCCTGACCTCTCAGACACACACACGAATGGACGCACTCATGGGCACACACACAACATACACACACACACACACACACACACACACACACACACACACACACACACACACACACACACACACACACACACACACACACACACATACACACACAACATACACACACACACACACACACAACATACACACACACACACACACACAACACACACACACACACACACACACACACACACACACACACACACACACACACACACACACACACACACACATACACACACACACACACACACACATACACACACACATACACACACACACACACAACACACACACACACACACACACACACACACACACACACACACACACACACACACACACACACACACACACACACACACACACACACACACACACACACACACACACACACACACACACACACACACACACACACACACACACAACATACACACACACACACACACACATACACACACACATACACACACACACACACAACACACACACACACACACACACACACACACACACACACACACACACACACACACACACACACACACACACACACACACACACAACACACACACACACACACACAACACACACACACACACACACGGGCGCAGAATAAGTTAGAGGAAAAACAAAAAGAAATGCAGGAAGTTATTCTAGAAAGATCCAGTGTAATATATTATAAAAATAAAGATCCAGTGTAATATATTATAAAAATAAAGTGAAATGGATGGAATATTTAAATCTTAAATCTTCAACATATAAATAATACCAAAAATAATTTACTGAAACTTGCTACAAATGACAGAGTCACCCATGATTCACCAAACAATATTTTGGTAGAGGAAGCAAATGACTTTAAGCATGTGTTTTTGTTTCAGTCTCCTCCATCTCCAGTAACTCAAGTTAATTGTACGGATTTGTTTCCTTTTAACATTGTAAAATTAACAGCCGGATAGAAAGACTCATGTGAAGGTCAAATTACAGAGGAGGAACTTCTTGATGCAATTCAAGCCTTTAAGTCTGGGAAAACTCCAGGGCTGGATGGCCTACCAGTGGAAGGATACCAAACTCCAGGGCTGGATGGCATACCAGTGGAGGAATACCAAACTCCAGGGCTGGATGACATACCAGTGGAAGGATACCAAACTCCAGGGCTGGATGGCCTACCAGTGGAGGAATACCAAACTCCAGGGCTGGATGACATACCAGTGGAAGCATACCAAACTCCAGGGCTGGATGGCCTACCAGTGGAGGAATACCAAACTCCAGGGCTGGATGACATACCAGTGGAGGAATACCAAACTCCAGGGCTGGATGACATACCAGTGGAGGAATACCAAACTCCAGGGCTGGATGGCCTACCAGTGGAAGGATACCAAACTCCAGGGCTGGATGACATACCAGTGGAGGAATACCAAACTCCAGGGCTGGATGGCATACCAGTGGAAGGATACCAAACTCCAGGGCTGGATGGCCTACCAGTGGAAGGATACCAAACTCCAGGGCTGGATGACATACCAGTGGAGGAATACCAAACTCCAGGGCTGGATGACATACCAGTGGAAGGATACCAAACTCCAGGGCTGGATGACATACCAGTGGAAGGATACCAAACTCCAGGGCTGGATGGCCTACCAGTGGAGGAATACCAAACTCCAGGGCTGGATGACATACCAGTGGAAGGATACATAACTATAGGGCTGGATGGCCTACCAGTGGAAGGATACCAAACTCCAGGGCTGGATGACATACCAGTGGAAGGATACCAAACTCCAGGGCTGGATGGCCTACCAGTGGAAGGATACCAAACTCCAGGGCTGGATGGCATACCAGTGGAAGGATACCAAACTCCAGGGCTGGATGGCATACCAGTGGAAGGATACCAAACTCCAGGTCTGGATGGCATACCAGTGGAAAGATACCAAACTCCAGGGCTGGATGGCATACCAGTGGAAGGATACCAAACTCCAGGTCTGGATGGCATACCAGTGGAAGGATACCAAACTCCAGGTCTGGATGGCATACCAGTGGAAGGATACCAAACTCCAGGTCTGGATGGCATACCAGTGGAAGGATACCAAACTCCAGGGCTGGATGGCATACCAGTGGAAGGATACCAAACTCCAGGGCTGGATGGCATACCAGTGGAAGGATACCAAACTCCAGGGCTGGATGGCATACCAGTGGTAGTATACCAAACTCCAGGGCTGGATGGCATACCAGTGGAAGGATACCAAACTCCAGGGCTGGATGGCCTACCAGTGGAAGGATACCAAACTCCAGGGCTGGATGGCATACCAGTGGAAGGATACCAAACTCCAGGGCTGGATGGCATACCAGTGGTAGTATACCAAACTCCAGGGCTGGATGGCATACCAGTGGAAGGATACCAAACTCCAGGGCTGGATGGCATACCAGTGGAAGGATACCAAACTCCAGGGCTGGATGGCATACCAGTGGTAGTATACCAAACTCCAGGGCTGGATGACATACCAGTGGAAGGATACCAAACTCCAGGGCTGGATGGCATACCAGTGGTAGTATCCCAAACTCCAGGGCTGGATGACATACCAGTGGAAGGATACCAAACTCCAGGGCTGGATGGCATACCAGTGGTAGTATACCAAACTCCAGGGCTGGATGACATACCAGTGGAAGGATACCAAACTCCAGGGCTGGATGGCATACCAGTGGAAGGATACCAAACTCCAGGGCTGGATGGCCTACCAGTGGAGGAATACCAAACTCCAGGGCTGGATGACATACCAGTGGAAGGATACCAAACTCTAGGGCTGGATGGCCTACCAGTGGAAGGATACCAAACTCCAGGGCTGGATGACATACCAGTGGAAGGATACCAAACTCCAGGGCTGGATGGCCTACCAGTGGAAGGATACCAAACTCCAGGGCTGGATGGCATACCAGTGGAAGGATACCAAACTCCAGGGCTGGATGGCATACCAGTGGAAGGATACCAAACTCCAGGTCTGGATGGCATACCAGTGGAAGGATACCAAACTCCAGGGCTGGATGGCATACCAGTGGAAGGATACCAAACTCCAGGTCTGGATGGCATACCAGTGGAAGGATACCAAACTCCAGGTCTGGATGGCATACCAGTGGAAGGATACCAAACTCCAGGTCTGGATGGCATACCAGTGGAAGGATACCAAACTCCAGGGCTGGATGGCATACCAGTGGAAGGATACCAAACTCCAGGGCTGGATGGCATACCAGTGGAAGGATACCAAACTCCAGGGCTGGATGGCATACCAGTGGTAGTATACCAAACTCCAGGGCTGGATGGCATACCAGTGGAAGGATACCAAACTCCAGGGCTGGATGGCCTACCAGTGGAAGGATACCAAACTCCAGGGCTGGATGGCATACCAGTGGAAGGATACCAAACTCCAGGGCTGGATGGCATACCAGTGGTAGTATACCAAACTCCAGGGCTGGATGGCATACCAGTGGAAGGATACCAAACTCCAGGGCTGGATGGCATACCAGTGGAAGGATACCAAACTCCAGGGCTGGATGGCATACCAGTGGTAGTATACCAAACTCCAGGGCTGGATGACATACCAGTGGAAGGATACCAAACTCCAGGGCTGGATGGCTTATCAGTGGTAGTATACCAAACTCCAGGGCTGGATGACATACCAGTGGAAGGATACCAAACTCCAGGGCTGGATGGCATACCAGTGGAAGGATACCAAACTCCAGGGCTGGATGGCATACCAGTGGAAGGATACCAAACTCCAGGGCTGGATGGCATACCAGTGGAAGGATACCAAACTCCAGGGCTGGATGGCATACCAGTGGTAGTATACCAAACTCCAGGGCTGGATGGCATACCAGTGGAAGGATACCAAACTCCAGGGCTGGATGGCATACCAGTGGTAGTATACCAAACTCCAGGGCTGGATGGCATACCAGTGGAAGGATACCAAACTCCAGGGCTGGATGGCATACCAGTGGAAGGATACCAAACTCCAGGGCTGGATGGCATACCAGTGGTAGTATACCACCGTTTTCTTTATTATTTTGGTTAGGCCAGGGTGTGACATGGGTGATTTATTGTGTTTCGTCTTGTCTAGGGGTTTATGAGATTATGGGGTTGTGTTCAGTGTAGTTGTCTAGTTAAGTCTATGGTTGCCTAGAGTGGTTCTCAATCAGAGGCAGGTGTTTATCGTTGTCTCTGATTGGGAACCATATTTAGGCAGCCATATTCTTTGGGTATTTTGTGGGTGGTTGTCTCCTGTGTCAGTGTTTGTGCCACACGCGACTGTTTTCGGGTTTTCACGGTTCTTGTTTTGTATTCTGTTCATGTATAGTTTCTCTGATTAAAGAACCATGAACTTTAACCACGCTGCATATTGGTCCTCCGATCCTTCTCGCCTCTCCTCTTCGAAAGAAGAGGAGGAAATCCCTTACACATACTCAGTATTCATATCCTGAAAGAAATTATCTCAGTAGAATACGGTGTTATATAAGGTTCGCAAAAATAGATAAGATCTGGCTACCATGGAAAGGAACATACCTGTGTATTTGTGGAAAAATCACCCTGATTATCTATTTAGTCACATCCCAGTTTACCCTGATTAACTCTTTAGTCATATCCCAGTTTACCCTGATTAACTCTTTAGTCATATCCCGGTTTACCCTGATTAACTCCTTAGTTATATCCCAGTTTACCCTGATTAACTCCTTAGTCATATCCCAGTTTACCCTGATTAACTCTTTAGTCATATCCCGGTTTACCCTGATTAACTCCTTAGTTATATCCCAGTTTACCCTGATTAACTCTTTAGTCATATCCCAGTTTACCCTGATTAACTCTTTAGTCATATCCCAGTTTACCCTGATTAACTCTTTAGTCATATCCCAGTTTACCCTGATTAACTCTTTAGTCATATCCCGGTTTACCCTGATTAACTCTTTAGTCATATCCCAGTTTACCCTGATTAACTCTTTAGTCATATCCCAGTTTACCCTGATTAACTCTTTAGTCATATCCCAGTTTACCCTGATTAACCCTTTAGTCATATCCCAGTTTACCCTGATTAACTCTTTAGTCATATTCCAGTTTACCCTGATTAACTCTTTAGTCATATCCCCTTTTGGCCTTCTTTACACCTAGCGACCTGTTTTTTAAATTATATGAGCAAAATATATTCCTTTTTATTTGGAACGGCAACCCAGACAAAATTAAACAGGCCTATTTATATAATGTACATGAATTCGGAGGGCAGAAATGATGAAATATGAATGCATTAGACGTCTCACTAAAGGCTTCAGTCATACAAAAGTTAAACTTAAATCCGAACTGGTTCTCTATCAGATTAGGAATAATGTCTCACCCCATGTTCAAGAATGAACTTTTTCCCTTTTTTTTCAGATTACAACCTCTCACTTTCGATTATTAGTCTCCCAGTCCCTGCCGCTGAAAAACACCACCACAGCATGATGCTGCCACCACTGTGCTTCACCGTAGGGATAGTGCCAGGTTAGCAAAACATTTATAAAAACCTGTTTTTACTGTGTCATTATGGGGTATTGTGTGTAGATTGATTAGGAAAAACATTTATTTAATACATTTTATAATAAGGCTGTAACGTATCAAAATGTGGAAAAAGTCAAGGGGTCTGAATTACTTTTCGCTTTCTGAATACACTGTAGCTTGTTTTTGGTCGCAGGTCCAGAAATGGCTGAAGAATTGCAACATTTACCTGGAGCTAACTCTGCAAATCACACTGCTGGGTGACTTGAAAAGTCATAGTCTTCAATCAATAATAACACTTTTAGAAACATTTTTTATCTTTAATTTACAATCTGTAGAATACAAAGGTTCAGAACTTTTGTGAAACATCACTGCACAGCACAGGCAAATTGTATATATATATAGTGGAGCTGAAGGGTGGGACTAAAAACAACAAGATAACTCATGTAAAATACACTGTGTCTATAAAATGTATGTAGGTTCAGAACATTTGTGAAACAGCACAGTTAAAAATATTTGGTAAATAGAACTGGATGGTCTACAGAGCTAGACGGGAGAGGCCGAGGGTAGATGAAGGATGGGACTGGATGGTCTTCACAGCTAGATGGGAGAGGCCGAGGGTAGATGAAGGATGGGACTGGATGGTCTTCAGAGCTAGATGGGAGAGGCCGAGGGTAGATGAAGGATGGGACTGGATGGTCTTCAGAGCTAGATGGGAGAGGTCGAGGGTAGATGAAGGATGGGACTGGATGGTCTTCAGAGCTAGATGGGAGAGGCCGAGGGTAGATGAAGGATGGGGCTGGATGGTCTTCAGAGCTAGATGGGAGAGGCCGAGGGTAGATGAAGGATGGGACTGGATGGTCTTCAGAGCTAGATGGGAGAGGCCGAGGGTAGATGAAGGATGGGACTGGATGGTCTTCAGAGCTAGATGGGAGAGGCCGAGGGTAGATGAAGGATGGGACTGGATGGTCTTCAGAGCTAGATGGGAGAGGCCGAGGGTAGATGAAGGATGGGGCTGGATGGTCTTCAGAGCTAGATGGGAGAGGCCGAGGGTAGATGAAGGATGGGACTGGATGGTCTTCAGAGCTAGATGGGAGAGGCCGAGGGTAGATGAAGGATGGGGCTGGATGGTCTTCAGAGCTAGATGGGAGAGGTCGAGGGTAGATGAAGGATTGGACTGGATGGTCTTCAGAGCTAGATGGGAGAGGCCGAGGCCTAAGTGAAGCATGGGACGAGATGGTCTTCAGAGCTAGATGGGAGAGGCCGAGGGTAGATGAAGCATGGGACTGGATGGTCTTCAGAGCTAGATGGGAGAGGCCGAGGGTAGATGAAGGATGGGACTGGATGGTCTTCAGAGCTAGATGGGAGAGGCCGAGGGTAGATGAAGGATGGGGCTGGATGGTCTTCAGAGCTAGATGGGAGAGGCCGAGGGTAGATGAAGGATGGGACTGGATGGTCTTCAGAGCTAGATGGGAGAGGCCGAGGGTAGATGAAGGATGGGGCTGGATGGTCTTCAGAGCTAGATGGGAGAGGTCGAGGGTAAATGAAGGATGGGACTGGATGGTCTTCAGAGCTAGATGGGAGAGGCCGAGGCCTAAGTGAAGCATGGGACGAGATGGTCTTCAGAGCTAGATGGGAGAGGCCGAGGGTAGATGAAGCATGGGACTGGATGGTCTTCAGAGCTAGATGGGAGAGGCCGAGGGTAGATGAAGGATGGGACTGGATGGTCTTCAGAGCTAGATGGGAGAGGCCGAGGGTAGATGAAGGATGGGACTGGATGGTCTTCAGAGCTAGATGGGAGAGGTCGAGGGTAGATGAAGGATGGGACTGGATGGTCTTCAGAGCTAGATGGGAGAGGCCGAGGGTAGATGAAGGATGGGGCTGGATGGTCTTCAGAGCTAGATGGGAGAGGTCGAGGGTAAATGAAGGATGGGACTGGATGGTCTTCAGAGCTAGATGGGAGAGGCCGAGGCCTAAGTGAAGCATGGGACGAGATGGTCTTCAGAGCTAGATGGGAGAGGCCGAGGGTAGATGAAGCATGGGACTGGATGGTCTTCAGAGCTAGATGGGAGAGGCCGAGGGTAGATGAAGGATGGGACTGGATGGTCTTCAGAGCTAGATGGGAGAGGCCGAGGGTAGATGAAGGATGGGACTGGATGGTCTTCAGAGCTAGATGGGAGAGGTCGAGGGTAGATGAAGGATGGGACTGGATGGTCTTCAGAGCTAGATGGGAGAGGCCGAGGCCTAAGTGAAGCATGGGACGAGATGGTCTTCAGAGCTAGATGGGAGAGGCCGAGGCCTAGGTGAAGCATGGGACTGGATGGTCTTCAGAGCTAGATGGGAGAGGCCGAGGGTAGATGAAGCATGGGACTGGATGGTCTTCAGAGCTAGATGGGAGAGGCCGAGGGTAGATGAAGGATGGGGCTGGATGGTCTTCAGAGCTGGATGGGAGAGGTCGAGGGTAGATGAAGGATGGGGCTGGATGGTCTTCAGAGCTAGATGGGAGAGGCCGAGGCCTAAGTGAAGCATGGGACGAGATGGTCTTCAGAGCTAGATGGGAGAGGCCGAGGCCTAGGTGAAGCATGGGACTGGATGGTCTTCAGAGCTAGATGGGAGAGGCCGAGGGTAGATGAAGGATGGGGCTGGATGGTCTTCAGAGCTAGATGGGAGAGGTCGAGGGTAGATGAAGGATGGGATAATAAACAAACAAAAGATTCCTAGGGGAGAGGTGGGAAGGTTAGGGGAAAATAATAAAGGAAAATATACATACGGCCTCCCGGGTGGCGCAGTGGTCTAGGGCGCTGCATTGCAGTGCTAGCTGTGCCACCAGAGACTCTGGGTTCGCGCCCAGGCTCTGTCGCAGCCAACCGGGAGGTCACTGGGGCGATGCACAATTGGCCTAGCGTCGTCCTGGTTAGGGAGGGTTTGGCCGGTAGGGATATCCTTGTCTCGTCACGCACCAGCGACTCCTGTGGTGGGCCGGGTACAGTGCGCGCTAACCAGGTCGCCATGTGCACGGTGTTTCCTCTGGCACATTGGTGGCTTCCGGGTTGGATGCGCGCTGTGTTAAGAAGCAGTGCGACTTGGTTGGGTTGTGTTACTAACAATTGGATACCACGAAATTGTGAAGAAAATGGGGTAAAATTAAAATATATATATATACACTGTACCAGTCAAAAGTTTGAACACACCTACTCATTCAAGGGTTTTTCTTATTTTTACTATTGTGGAATAAATGGTGAAGACATCAAAACTATGAAAATAACACACATGGAATCATGTAGTAACCAAAAAAGTGTTAAAGAAATCTAAATATATTTTAGATTCTTCAAAGAAGGCGCCCTTTGCCTTGATGACAGCTTTGCACACTCTTGGCATTCTCTCAACCAGAGATGAATGATTTTCCTACAGTTTTGAAGGAGTTCCCACATATGCTGAGCATTTGTTGGCTGCTTTTCCTTCACTCTGTGATCCAACTCATCCCAAACTATCTCAATTGGGTTGAGGTCGGGGGATTGTGGAGGCCAGGTCATCTGATGCATCACTCCATCACTCTCCTTCTTGGTCAAATAGCCCTTACACAGCCTGGAGGTGTGTTGGGTCATTGTCCTGTTGAAAAACAAATGATAGTCCCACTATGCGCAAACCAGATGGGATGGCGTATCGCTGCAGAATGCTGTGGTAGCCATGCTGGTTAAGTGTTCCTTGAATTCTAAATAAATCACTGACAGTGTCAACAACATAGCACCCACACACCATCATACCTCCTCCTCCATGCTTCACGTTGGGAACCGAACTAGGCAAACCTGGCTTCGGGACAAGACTCAGCTCCCCTATCCTTGGAAGGCCCAGCCAGAGCTCGGACTTGAGCCCGATCTAACATCTCTGGAGAGACCTGAAAATAGCTGTGCAGCAAAGCTCCCCATCCAGCCTGACAGGACTTGAGAGGATCTTCAGAGAAGAATGGTAGAAACTCCCCAAATACAGGTGTGCCAAGCTTGTACCCAAGAAGACTCGAGGATGTAATCGCTGCCAAAGGTGCTTCAAGAAGGTATTGAGTAAAGGGTCTGAATACTTATGTAAATAGTTGAAGGATGTAGGTAATTGTGTCAGTCTGGTGTAGAAGGATTGTTCTACTCAGTTATATCAATGAAGGATGTAGGTAATGTTTTCAGTCTGGTGTAGAAGGGTTGTTCTACTCAGTTATATCAATGAAGGATGTAGGTAATGTTGTCAGTCTGGTGTAGAAGGGTTGTTCTACTCAGTTATATCAATGAAGGATGTAGGTAATGTTGTCAGTCTGGTGTAGAAGGGTTGTTCTACTCAGTTATATCAATGAAGGATGTAGGTAATGTTGTCAGTCTGGTGTAGAAGGGTTGTTCTACTCAGTTATATCAATGAAGGATGTAGGTAATGTTGTCAGTCTGGTGTAGAAGGATTGTTCTACTCAGTTATATCAATGAAGGATGTAGGTAATGTTGTCAGTCTGGTGTAGAAGGGTTGTTCTACTCAGTTATATCAATGAAGGATGTAGGTAATGTTGTCAGTCTGGTGTAGAAGGATTGTTCTACTCAGTTATATCAATGAAGGATGTAGGTAATGTTGTCAGTCTGGTGTAGAAGGGTTGTTCTACTCAGTTATATCAATGAAGGATGTAGGTAATGTTGTCAGTCTGGTGTAGAAGGATTGTTCTACTCAGTTATATCACCATTTATCACCATCACCATTTATAATATTTATTTTATTTCCTGTGTGATATTTTTTATTTGTAATACATTTGTAAACATTTTTAAAAGCCTGTTTTCGCTTTTTCATTATGAGATATTGTGTGTAGATTAATGAGGGGGAAACATTTAAAAATCAATTTCAGAATAAGGCTGTAACGTAACAAAATGTGGAAAAAGTCAGGTGGTCTGAATACTTTCCAAATGCACTGTATATATATATATATTTTAAACAATACATGGAAGGTGCAATCTATCTGCAATATTAAAGCTGATCTACCCCCCTAAAAAAAAAAGAAAATCAAATTCATCGGTGTCTTAAAAAAGACCTTGTCTCTGTCTGACCACCTCTATAGGCAGATTGTTTCCTTGAGGATTGGAGGAGAGTTGGAGAGGCTGAAGTCGTCCTGTCTTGATGGTGAACTCGGCCTTCCTGGTCCTCATGGCGGGAAATGAGAAGGAATCTGGTTGGCTCTCCAGTCCAGAGCCGGACTCCACTGGACTCTCTGCATACAGAAGAGGACAATGGTAGAAACCATGAAAACAAACATTAGAGTCTCACTCTATCCTCTTGACCCAATCAATACTATTATGCAAATCACGTCTTCCAGAATCAGAACTCCCTCCTCCTTTACCGTGGATACCAATCATGTGTTCCAGAATCAGAAACTACTCCCCCTTTACCGTGGATGCCAATCATGTGTTCCAGAATCAGAAACTACTCCCCCTTTACCGTGGATGCCAATCATGTGTTCCAGAATCAGAACTCTCTCTGCCAGGATCTTGAGAGCTTCCCTCAGCTGCTGCACTCCCTCAGTTCCCCCCTGAGAGACACACAGAGACACACTCCCTCAGTTCCCCCCTGAGAGACAGACAGAGACAGACACTCCCTCAGTTCCCCCCTGAGAGACAGACAGAGACAGACACTCCCTCAGTTCCCTCTCTGAGAAACAGACAGAGACAGACACTCCCTCAGTTCCCTCTCTGAGAAACAGACAGAGACAGGCAGAGACAGACACTGTCTCAGTTCCCTCTCTGAGAAACAGACAGAGACAGACAGAGACAGACACTCCCTCAGTTCCCCTCTGAGAGACAGACAGACAGACACTCCCTCAGTTCCCCCCTCTGAGAGACAGACAGAGACAGACACTCCCTCAGTTCCCCCCTCTAAGAGACAGACAGACAGACACTCCCTCAGTTCCCCCCTCTGAGAGACAGACAGAGACAGACACTCCCTCAGTTCCCCCCTGAGAGACAGACAGAGACAGACACTCCCTCAGTTCCCCCCTCTGAGAGACAGACAGAGACAGACACTCCCTCAGTTCCCCCCTCTGAGAGACAGACAGAGACAGACACTCCCTCAGTTCCCCCCTGAGAGACAGACAGACAGACACTCCCTCAGTTCCCCCCTCTGAGAGACAGACAGAGACAGACACTCCCTCAGTTCCCCCCTCTGAGAGACAGACAGAGACAGACACTCCCTCAGTTCCCCTCTGAGAGACAGACAGAGACAGACAGACAGACACTCCCTCAGTTCCCCTCTGAGAGACAGACAGAGACAGACACTCCCTCAGTTCCCCCCCCCTGAGAGACAGACAGACACTCCCTCAGTTCCCCCCCTCTGAGAGACAGACAGAGACAGACACTCCCTCAGTTCCCCCCCCCCTGAGAGACAGACAGAGACAGACACTCCCTCAGTTCCCCCCCTCTGAGAGACAGACAGACAGACACTCCCTCAGTTCCCCCCCCCTGAGAGACAGACAGAGACAGACACTCCCTCAGTTCCCCCCCTCTGAGAGACAGACAGACAGACACTCCCTCAGTTCCCCCCTCTGAGAGACAGACAGAGACAGACACTCCCTCAGTTCCCCCCCTCTGAGAGACAGACAGAGACAGACACTCCCTCAGTTCCCCCCCTCTGAGAGACAGACAGAGACAGACACTCCCTCAGTTCCCCCCTCTGAGAGACAGACAGACAGACACTCCCTCAGTTCCCCCCTCTGAGAGACAGACAGAGACAGACACTCCCTCAGTCCCCCCCTCTGAGAGACAGACAGAGACAGACACTCCCTCAGTTCCCCCCTCTGAGAGACAGACAGACAGACACTCCCTCAGTTCCCCCCTCTGAGAGACAGACAGAGACAGACACTCCCTCAGTTCCCCCCTCTGAGAGACAGACAGACAGACACTCCCTCAGTTCCCCCCTCTGAGAGACAGACAGACAGACACTCCCTCAGTTCCCCCCCTCTGAGAGACAGACAGAGACAGACACTCCCTCAGTTCCCCTCTGAGAGACAGACAGACAGACACTCCCTCAGTTCCCCCCTCTGAGAGACAGACAGAGACAGACACTCCCTCAGTTCCCCCCCTCTGAGAGACAGACAGAGACAGACACTCCCTCAGTTCCCCCCCTCTGAGAGACAGACAGAGACAGACAGAGACAGACAGAGACAGACAGAGACAGACACTCCCTCGGTTCCCCTCTGAGAGACAGACAGAGACAGACACTCCCTCAGTTCCCCTCTGAGAGACAGACAGACAGACACTCCCTCAGTTCCCCCCTCTGAGAGACAGACAGAGACAGACACTCCCTCAGTTCCCCCCTCTGAGAGACAGACAGAGACAAATAACCATAAAGACACAATGCAGTGCATACCTCAGGTAAACCCTCTCCTGGCTCCCCCTTCTGCCCAGCCTGCCCCTGTAAACACATTGACACATTCATTATCATTACAAAACCACTTGCAAAAATCACTGAACATCAGCTGTCAGAGCAGCTTACCGATCGCTGCAGCTGTACACAGCCCATCTGTAAACAGCCCATCCAACCAACTACCTACCTCATCCCATATTTGTTTTAGTTTTTCTGCTCTTTTGCACACCAGTATTTCTACTTGCACATCCTCATCTGCACATACTGTATCCCAACCAGAAGCCATGGATTACAGGCAACATCCGCACCGAGCTAAAGGCTAGAGCTGCCGCTTTCAAGGAGCAGGACACTAATCCGGACGCTTATAAGCAATCCCGCTATGCCCTCAGACAAACCCATCAAACAGGAAAAGGGTCAATACAGGACGAAGATTGAATCCTACTATGCCGGCTTTGCGGGAGGCCGTTATCTTCGGCTTCCATGTCTCATGTATTGAAATGCAACTGTTCCACGAAAATGCGCATGTGAAAATCATAACGAGCACGCAGAATGGTAGAAATTATAGGATAAATTGTTTCCCCAAACTTGAAACTCAAACGCTGCCTTTGGAGTCTTTATGAAATAATTACCTCCACGTTTTACATGGTTGGGTTTTGCCTATAGGCTACTTTGAAGCAAGGTAAGACGTGCCTCATAATATGAAATAAAACATTCACGTTTAAAACAATTAAGTATGTTTTCAAAATGCATACTACCTCCAGCTCGCATTGTAAAGTGGTGGGGTGACTGGCTGATAGCCTGTTGCCTGGCTGATAGCCTGTTGCCTGGCTGATAGCCTGTTGCCTGCACGTGAAAGGTGAACGGGCCCATTTCAATTACCAGTTGAGAGAAAAAACAATAGCAGCTATTTTTAATCGTGCACCAAAACTGTTTTTTTTAACACCCGATTTGCATTTAGAATTGTTACACAGTGAATGGGGTTCTAAAAGACCATGTTTTCCTCCAGCAGCAACCTGCCCGTGGAGCAGCAGGAGAAACCCCTCTCAGAACAGGCTCTGGGTGCTGCGATAGTTGTGTTGGAATAAATAAGATATATGATGACTACACACAGTCCAATTTAATTCCACTAAATTATGCAAATTAACCTATAGACTGATAAGGCATGATGGGAAAATGTATTTCCATAGACTGGTATTCCCATCAATGACTAAAAAGCATTATTTTGCAATGGGATTTTTTAAATCCCGGTCATTTTGGCCGGCAACAGTTTTATTTATCAACTTTTCATATATATATTTTTTTATCAGCCAAAAGCTAACATGAAAACTCTGGCGTTTTGCTTTGCGTGCCTGTGTGAACAGCCTTTCCGTACTCACAGGCTGGCCATGCTCCCCTGTTAATCCTGGAGGTCCCTGGTGAGAGAGAGAGAGGAACACAGATCAGAGGACCTACTCCCCCCCCAAAAAAAACCTCTTTAGATACATAACATCCCGGTCTAATCACTCATCATATTCTCGTAGTGCAAGCAGAAACTGGAGGGCAGTGTCACAGGAAGAATCAGCACACCACTGAGGTTGGCCGCAATGACTGGTCTGTTTGATGTTCTCACCGACGGGTCTACCTGGTCACGTACGGGTTAAACCCTCTGTTCTTTAATAACAGCAGATGAAGGGGATTAGGTTTAACATCATGGTCGAATTGGAACTTTATTGTTGTGATCAGGGAGGTCTGACCAGGGCCACGGGCTGATTAATTATGTCTGAATGGGAACTTTACTGTTGTGATTTGTGAGGTCGGACCAGGGCCATATGCTGATTAACCGTTGGCCTACAATTTCTGCGACCCTGGGGAAATCTAATTCATCAAAATCCGTCTGTTTAAGCTAGAGATATCTGTTGGTTTTTTTTCCCCCTCTGTGGGCTCCATCTCAATCCACCACGTCCTCTGAATGGTGACAGAGCTAGAGCGGTGTTTGTCAGACCATGAGACACAAAATGATAGGATTTTTTTGTTGTTGTCTTCTCACGAAAACATCTGCATTGTCCGGTCGGTTTGGCCTAAAAAAAACTATTATGACCAATCTATTGAAAGATGAGAGTCTCACGAACACCATGGTGTTCTCTATTTTGCTAGGCTGCCCACAATACTCACAAAAATAATCTTAATGGGACCTTAAGTACCAGTTTTAAAAAAAAAGAAAGGAAGTATACAATATACGGAGATAGTATAATGTCTAAAATAAGGGGATAAATAAATGTCTTATATCCGATATAGGACAGACACTTCAGAAAAAAACGTATGTTTTGGACTATATTTTGTTACCTTTGTTCCAATCTGTTATTCAATGTGTTTCTATTGGCTAATAGCATGAACAACCAATTCAAATGTTTCATCCAATCATTTTTGTTGTTGTTGTTGACACCTTTAAGGGGTTTAAAAAAAAAATAATCTAAATCAAATAGATAAATGATTCTTGGTATGAACATCATAAAACAATATCCCTATGTCGTCATAGAAACCTCCCCCCTGGTTGTGATCAGTGAGGTCTAACCAGGGCCACACGTTGATTCATTATGGCTGAATGAGAAGTTTACTTTTGTGATCAGTGAAGTCTAACCAGGGCCACACGTTGATTCATTATGGCTGAATGAGAAGTTTACTTTTGTGATCAGTGAAGTCTGACGTCTGGATGCTTCGCAAATGTTCCCTGGTCAAAATGAGTGTACTCCGTTTGGGAGGCAGACTTAGAATTTGAACACAAGGTCTTTAAAAGAGATCCTGTCTACCTCCTGATCAAAACAGATGTCCGTGTTGGAATGCACGTTCATAACAAATTCCTTCTAAAGCAGTCCAGTGTTTTATAATGAGAACATTAGGGGTAACATTTTTGCCTCACCCTCTCCCCTGTGTCTCCTTTAGACCCTGGGTCCCCAGCCGTGCCTTGGAGGCCTCCCTCTGCCTGAAACACACAAACAGGAAGAGGTATCAGACATCTCCCTCACACAGCCAGGCTCACACTGCCCTGGCCGTGACCATAGTAACATCTCTACTATGTAATGTTGACCTTGACCATAGTAACATCTCTGCTATGTAATGTTGACCGTGACCATAGTAACATCTCTGCTATGTAATGTTGACCGTGACCATAGTAACATCTCTGCTATGTAATGTTGACCGTGACCATAGTAACATCTCTGCTATGTAATGTTGACCTGACCTTGACCATAGTAACATCTCTGCTATGTAATGTTGACCGTGACCATAGTAACATCTCTGCTATGTAATGTTGACCTGACCTTGAGCATAGTAACATCTCTGCTATGTAATGTTGACCTTGACCATAGTAAAATCTCTACTATGTAATGTTGACCTTGACCATAGTAACATTTCTGCTATGTAATGTTGACCTTGACCATAGTAACATCTCTGCTATGTAATGTTGACCTTGACCATAGTAACATCTCTGCTATGTAATGTTGACATTGACCATAGTAACATTTCTGCTATGTAATGTTGACCGTGACCATAGTAACATCTCTGCTATGTAATGTTGACCTGACCGTAACCGTAGTAACATCTCTGCTATGTAATGTTGACCTGACCGTGACCATAGTAACATCTCTGCTATGTAATGTTGACCTTGACCATAGTAACATCTCTACTATGTAATGTTGACCTGACCGTGACCATAGTAACATTTCTGCTATGTAATGTTGACCTTGACCATAGTAACATCTCTGCTATGTAATGTTGACCTGACCGTAACCATAGTAACATCTCTGCTATGTAATGTTGACCTGACCGTGACCATAGTAACATCTCTGCTATGTAATGTTGACCTTGACCATAGTAACATCTCTACTATGTAATGTTGACCTGATCGTAACCATAGTAACATCTCTGCTATGTAATGTTGACCTTGACCATAGTAACATCTCTGCTATGTAATGTTGACCTTGACCATAGTAACATCTCTGCTATGTAATGTTGACCTGACCGTAACCATAGTAACATCTCTGCTATGTAATGTTGACCTGACCGTGACCATAGTAACATTTCTGCTATGTAATGTTGACCTGACCGTAACCATAGTAACATCTCTGCTATGTAATGTTGACCTGACCGTAACCATAGTAACATCTCTGCTATGTAATGTTGACCTGACTGTGACCATAGTAACATCTCTGACATTATACTAGACTATTTGGTACTCACATCTCGCCCTGGGAGACCTGGAACTCCTGCTGGTCCGATTGGTCCAGGGGGACCTGTGATGTCACAGAAACAGTTCCAGAACATATTCGTGTTGATGGTACTTGTAGTTCTTAGAGAGAAAAACACTGATACAAACACACACCTGCAGGGGGACACCCACCTGCAGGGACACACACCTGCAGGGACACACACTTGCAGGGACACAAACCTGCAGGGACACACACCTGCAGGGACACATACCTGCAGGGACACAGATACACACAGAAATGAAGTTGTACCTGGGGGTCCAAGGGGACCAGGTGGACCGGGAGGGCCGGCTACGAACTCAGGAAGAGCTGGAGGAAGAGGTGCTTCCTCTGATTAAAACACAAACAAGAAATACAGTATTTACCGAAGTTGTACCACAGAGGCGGTCAGTGATGTTACATTTATATTACAGCATATTGGATGACTGTCATTCATATTCCATTCACCCAGTTCAATGTAACAGCGGTAGGTTTAGGCTACTACATGATACATTCTAATTTGAAATCAATGTACCCAGAGGAGGACGGAAGCAAGCTGTCCTCCAGCTACACCATGGTGCTACCCTAGAGGGTGCTGTTGAGTCTACTGTAGAGTTTAATTGCAGAGTTTAAATCAATTATTTGGTGACGTGAATATATTTAGTATAGTTTTATCTAAAAAAGAATAACTTTTTAAACGTTTACAATTTTTATTTCTATGAAATTCACTGAGGAAGATGGTCCTCCCTTTCCTCCTCTGAGAAGCCTCCACTGTTGTACCACTTTGCTGTAAAATCTCAATGGTGTTTCATTAAAGTTTGTAGGACCTCTGACCCAACACTTCCCCCTTGTAGTGTGTGTGTGTGTGTGTTTGTCTGTGTGTTTGTGTGTGTGTGTGTGTGTGTGTGTGTGTGTGTGTGTATGTGTGTGTGTGTGTCTGTGTGTGTGTGTGTGTGTGTGTGTGTGTGTGTGTGTGTGTGTGTGTGTTGCTAGGGCAAACTGCTAGGGTAAACTGCTTGGGCAAACTGCTAGGGTAAAGTACTTTTAAAGTAAATTTCTATTAATATATGCATCTGTCTAGTATGTGTTGTCCTGTCTAGTATATGTTGTCCTGTCTAGTATATGTTGTCCTGTCTAGTATGTGTTGTCCTGTCTAGTAGGTGTTGTCCTGTCTAGCATGTGTTGTCCTGTCTAGTAGGTGTTGTCCTGTCTAGTATGTGTTGTCCTGTCTAGTATGTGTTGTCCTGTCTAGTATGTGTTGTCCTGTCTAGTATGTGCTGTCCTGTCTAGTATGTGTTGTCCTGTCTAGTATGTGTTGTCCTGTCTAGTATGTGTTGTCCTGTCTAGTATGTGTTGTCCTGTCTAGTATGTGTTGTCCTGTCTAGTATGTGTTGCCCTGTCTAGTATGTGTTGCCCTGTCTAGTATGTGTTGCCCTGTCTAGTATGTGTTGCCCTGTCTAGTATGTGTTGTCCTGTGTGTATGTGTTGTCCTGTCTAGTATGTGTTGTCATGTGTGTATGTGTTGTCCTGTCTAGTATGTGTTGTCCTGTGTGTATGTGTTGCCCTGTCTAGTATGTGTTGTCCTGTGTGTATGTGTTGTCCTGTCTAGTATGTGTTGTCCTGTCTAGTATGTGTTGTCCTGTCTAGTATGTGTTGTCATAAACCCGAATCACTTCCTCTTCACCCTAACTGTGAGCGTTAACCCAAACATCCCCAACCCCAGCCAGCACACTTAACTAAAACTAAGGTAAAGTGCACTGGTGGAATCATCCGTCCGTCTGGAACTAATTCCAGCTGCTGCTGCAGTTTCCCTCTAGCCACATCAGGAGGGCCTATGAGTGGCAGAGCCTTGCCTCCATCCCCTCTCTATACGGGCCTGGGATTTGGCTCCTGGCTGGTTCTGAGTTTCCAGACTGCTGTGCTGACAGTTTACAAATGAGCTGTGATTTACAGCCAGCTGGCTCAAGCAGCTAACACAGCCTCTCCTCTCCTCTCCTCTCCTCTCCTCTCCTCTCCTCTCCTCTCCTCTCCTCTCCTCTCCTCTCCTCTCCTCTCCTCTCCTCTCCTCTCCTCTTCTCTTCTCTTCTCTTCTCTTCTCTTCTCTTCTCTTCTCTTCTCTTCTCTTCTCTTCTCTTCTCTTCTCTTCTCTTCTCTTCTCTTCTCTTCTCTTCTCTTCTCTTCTCTTCTCTTCTCTTCTCTTCTCTTCTCTTCTCTTCTCTTCTCTTCTCTTCTCTTCTCTTCTCTTCTCTTCTCTTCTCTTCTCTTCTCCTCTCCTCTCCTCTCCTCTCCTCTCCTCTCCTCTCCTCTCCTCTCCTCTCAACAGACCCAGATCTAGACCAAGACCAACACTAAACTTAAACCCCAATCTAAACCCCAATCTTAACCCTAATCTTAACCCTAATCTTAACCCTAATCTTAACCCCAATCTTAACCCCAATCTTAACCACACTGCTAACCTTATGCCTAACCCTAAAATTAAACTTTTGATTTTGCAGTTTGGCCAAATACTGGTAACCCCAGTCAGCCTGCACTGCCCCCCAGTGTTGAACTATGGCACATTAACCTGTGTTTGCCTTGTCTGACCCATTCTAGTCACCATCACAAGCTCATCCATGGAAAACAGTTTGTATTTAGATACTGGCCCTGGTATGAATTAATCACATAATATTTCAGTTTAAAGTCTAGAATAGGTATTTTCTGTGAAATAGAGACACCTGTTAGCAGCTGCGTGGCCATAGAGACCCATGGTAGCTGTTAGCAGCTGCGTGGCCATAGAGACACATGGTAGCTGTTAGCAGCTGCGTGGCCATAGAGACACATGGTAGCTGTTAGCAGCTGCGTGGCCATAGAGACCCATGGTAGCTGTTAGCAGCTGCGTGGCCATAGAGACCCATGGTAGCTGTTAGCAGCTGCGTGGCAATAGAGACCCATGGTAGCTGTTAGCAGCTGCGTGGCCATAGAGACACATGGTAGCGGTTAGCAGCTGCGTGGCCATAGAGACACATGGTACCTGTTAGCAGCTGCGTGGCCATAGAGACCCATGGTAGCTGTTAGCAGCTGCATGGCCATAGAGACCCATGGTAGCTGTTAGCAGCTGCGTGGCCATAGAGACCCATGGTAGCTGTTAGCAGCTGCGTGGCCATAGAGACACAAGGTAGCTGTTAGCAGCTGCGTGGCCATAGAGACCCATGGTAGCTGTTAGCAGCTGCGTGGCCATAGAGACCCATGGTAGCTGTTAGCAGCTGCGTGGCCATAGAGACACAAGGTAGCTGTTAGCAGCTGCGTGGCCATAGAGACCCATGGTAGCTGTTAGCAGCTGCATGGTCATAGAGACCCATGGTAGCTGTTAGCAGCTGCGTGGTCATAGAGACCCATGGTAGCTGTTAGCAGCTGCGTTGCCATAAAGATACATGGTAGCTGTTAGCAGCTGCGTGGCCATAGAGACCCATGGTAGCTGTTAGCAGCTGCGTGGCCATAGAGACCCATGGTAGCGGTTAGCAGCTGCGTGGTCAATGAGACCCATGGTAGCGGTTAACAGCTGCGTGGCCATAGAGACCCATGGTAGCTGTTAGCAGCTGCATGGCCATAGAGACCCATGGTAGCTGTTAGCAGCTGCGTGGCCATAGAGACCCATGGTAGCTGTTAGCAGCTGCGTTGCCATAAAGATACATGGTAGCTGTTAGCAGCTGCGTGGCCATAGAGACCCATGGTAGCTGTTAGCAGCTGCGTGGCCATAGAGACCCATGGTAGCGGTTAGCAGCTGCGTGGTCAATGAGACCCATGGTAGCGGTTAACAGCTGCGTGGCCATAGAGACACAAGGTAGCTGTTAGCAGCTGCGTGGCCATAGAGACCCATGGTAGCTGTTAGCAGCTGCGTGGCCATAGAGACACATGGTAGCTGTTAGCAGCTGCGTGGCCATAGAGACCCATGGTAGCTGTTAGCAACTGCATGGTCATAGAGACCCATGATAGCTGTTAGCAGCTGCGTGGTCATAGAGACCCATGGTAGCTGTTAGCAGCTGCTTTACCATAAAGATACATGGTAGCTGTTAGCAGCTGCGTGGCCATAGAGACCCATGGTAGCTGTTAGCAGCTGCGTGGCCATAGAGACCCATGGTAGCTGTTAGCAGCTGCGTGGTCAATGAGACCCATGGTAGCGGTTAACAGCTGCGTGGCCATAGAGACACAAGGTAGCTGTTAGCAGCTGCGTGGCCATAGAGACCCATGGTAGCTGTTAGCAGCTGCGTGGCCATAGAGACACAAGGTATCTGTTAGCAGCTGCGTGGTCATAGAGACCCATGGTAGCTGTTAGCAGCTGCATGGTCATAGAGACCCATGATAGCTGTTAGCAGCTGCTTTGCCATAAAGATACATGGTAGCTGTTAGCAGCTGCGTGGCCATAGAGACCCATGGTAGCTGTTAGCAGCTGCGTGGCCATAGAGACCCATGGTAGCGGTTAGCAGCTGCGTGGTCAATGAGACCCATGGTAGCGGTTAACAGCTGCGTGGCCATAGAGACACAAGGTAGCTGTTAGCAGCTGCGTGGCCATAGAGACCCATGGTAGCTGTTAGCAGCTGCGTGGCCATAGAGACACAAGGTAGATTTTAGCAGCTGCGTGGCCATAGAGACCCATGGTAGCTGTTAGCAGCTGCATGGTCATAGAGACCCATGATAGCTGTTAGCAGCTGCGTGGTCATAGAGACCCATGGTAGCTGTTAGCAGCTGCTTTGCCATAAAGATACATGGTAGCTGTTAGCAGCTGCGTGGCCATAGAGACCCATGGTAGCTGTTAGCAGCTGCGTGGCCATAGAGACCCATGGTAGCTGTTAGCAGCTGCGTGGTCAATGAGACCCATGGTAGCGGTTAACAGCTGCGTGGCCATAGAGACACAAGGTAGCGGTTAGCAGCTGCGTGGCCATAGAGACACATGGTAGCTGTTAGCAGCTGCGTGGCCATAGAGGCCAATGGTAGCTGTTAGCAGCTGCGTGGCCATAGAGACACATGGTAGCTGTTAGCAGCTGCGTGGCCATAGAGACCCATGGTAGCGGTTAACAGCTGCGTGGCCATAGAGACACAAGGTAGCGGTTAGCAGCTGCGTGGCCATAGAGACACATGGTAGCTGTTAGCAGCTGCGTGGCCATAGAGGCCAATGGTAGCTGTTAGCAGCTGCGTGGCCATAGAGACACATGGTAGCTGTTAGCAGCTGCGTGGCCATAGAGACCCATGGTAGCTGTTAGCAGCTGTGTGGCCATAGAGACCCATGGTAACTGTTAGCAGCTGCGTGGCTATAGAGACCCATGGTAGCTGTTAGCAGCTGCAGTATGAATGTGGACACACAAGGAAACAATCAACTTCATTCAACCCAGTATTTCCTGTTGTAGTAATTCTGTACATGAGACATTCTGACCCTGGTAAATAACCACCTGATGCATTTTAACTACTAATGTGATGTCTTTGTTACAGACTGAAGCAAACACGGCTATTTTGAGGAGGACAGATACTCTGAGGCCCTCTCAGTGGTTCTAATTAACTGCTTCTAATTCTTGGATATGAACATATATTCTGCCCTTGTTCTGCTTTCATTGGTCCTTGGCCAGTGTTCCAATCCTAGTTGACAGGAAGAGCTCATAGAAAACAATACCATCTACTGAGGCTGAGATGGTGATGATGGTGGTTGTGTGTGTGTGTGTGTGTGTGTGTGTGGGGGGGGGGGTCCACTCACCCTGCTCGTCGAACCCGAACATGTCACCCCTCGGCTGGGTAGAGGAGTGACGTGGCCTTGGAGGGCCTGGAGGTCCGGGGAGGCCTGGAAAACCGATCTCTCCTGGTCTTCCTCGCTCTCCCATTGGCCCTGGGAATCAGAGGGGACATATCATCTCACAACAATAGGCATTCCGATATTGAAGATAAATGACCTGAACATGCATTGTCTTACGTCAGGCGCCGTTACTACTATGCAACGCTCGCAGGCGGAATCTTCTGACTCAAGACAATGCTGAACAATGTTGAAAAACCAGAACAAATGTCATGCATTCCCATCTGAGGAATATTAGGATGGATCACCTGTCGGTCCAGTCTGTCCTGGAACCCCTGCCTCGCCAGCTGGGCCTGGAATACCTGGTGATCCGATTGGCCCTGGTGGTCCTCTTCCTCCTATGGACAGGAACCAGAACAATGTGTTTACCATGTTGAGAGGTAACCTCCCCAGAGGTGATGAATGACTGCAGGTAGGATGGAGGGCCTATGGGGGAGGGGTTAGGGGTGTTACCTGGCTCCAGGTAGGATGGAGGGCCTATGGGGGAGGGGTTATGGACGTTACCTGGCTGCAGATAGGATGGAGGACCTATGGGGGAGGGGTTAGGGGTGTTACCTTACTGCAGGCAGGATGGAGGGCCTATGGGGGAGGGGTTAGGGGTGTTACCTTACTGCAGATAGGATGGAGGGCCTATGGGCGAGGGGTTAGGGGTGTTACCTGGCTCCAGGTAGGATGGAGGGCCTATGGGGGAGGGGTTAGGGGTGTTACCTTACTGCAGGTAGGATGGAGGGCCTATGGGGGAGGGGTTAGGGGTGTTACCTTACTGCAGGTAGGATGGAGGGCCTATGGGGGAGGGGTTAGGGGTGTTACCTGGCTCCAGGTAGGATGGAGGGCCTATGGGGGAGGGGTTAGGGGTGTTACCTTACTGCAGGTAGGATGGAGGGCCTAGGGGGGACGGGTTAGGGGTGTTACCTTACTGCAGGTAGGATGGAGGGCCTATGGGGGAGGGGTTAGGGTGTTACCTTACTGCAGGTAGGATGGAGGGCCTATGGGGGAGGGGTTAGGGGTGTTACCTTACTGCAGGTAGGATGGAGGGCCTATGGGGGAGGGGTTAGGGGTGTTACCTGTCTCCAGATAGGATGGAGGGCCTATGGGGGAGGGGTTAGGGGTGTTACCTGGCTCCAGGTAGGATGGAGGGCCTATGGGGGAGGGGTTAGGGGTGTTACCTTACTGCAGGTAGGATGGAGGGCCTATGGGGGAGGGGTTAGGGGTGTTACCTTACTGCAGGTAGGATGGAGGGCCTATGGGGGAGGGGTTAGGGGTGTTACCTTACTGCAGGTAGGATGGAGGGCGGGTTAGGGGTGTTACCTGGCTGCAGACAGGATGGAGGGCCTATGCGTTAGGGGTTAGGGGTGTTACCTGGCTCCAGGTAGGATGGAGGGCCTATGGGGGGAGGGGTTAGGGGTGTTACCTTACTGCAGATAGGATGGAGGGCCTATGGGGGAGGGGTTAGGGGTGTTACCTTACTGCAGGTAGGATGGAGGGCCTATGGGGGAGGTGTTAGGGGTGTTACCTTACTGCAGGTAGGATGGAGGGCCTATGGGGGAGGGGTTAGGGGTGTTACCTGGCTCCAGGTAGGATGGAGGGCCTATGGGGGAGGGGTTAGGGGTGTTACCTGACTGCAGGTAGGATGGAGGGCCTATGGGGGAGGGGTTAGGGGTGTTACCTGACTGCAGGTAGGATGGAGGGCCTATGGGGGAGGGGTTAGGGGTGTTACCTGGCTCCAGGTAGGATGGAGGGCCTATGGGGGAAGGGTTAGGGCTGTTACCTTACTGCAGGTAGGTTGGAGGGCCTATGGGGGAGGGGTTAGGGGTGTTACCTGGCTCCAGGTAGGATGGAGGGCCTATGGGGGAGGGGTTATGGGCGTTACCTGGCTGCAGATAGGATGGAGGACCTATGGGGGAGGGGTTAGGGGTGTTACCTGGCTCCAGGTAGGATGGAGGGCCTATGGGGGAGGGGTTAGGGGTGTTACCTGGCTCCAGGTAGGATGGAGGGCCTATGGGGGAGGGGTTAGGGGTGTTACCTTACTGCAGGTAGGATGGAGGGCCTATGGGGGAGGGGTTAGGGGTGTTACCTTACTGCAGGTAGGATGGAGGGCCTATGGGGGAGGGGTTAGGGGTGTTACCTGGCTCCAGGTAGGATGGAGGGCCTATGGGGGAGGAGTTAGGGGTGTTACCTTACTGCAGGTAGGATGGAGGGCCTAGGGGGGACGGGTTAGGGGTGTTACCTTACTGCAGGTAGGATGGAGGGCCTATGGGGGAGGGGTTAGGGGTGTTACCTTACTGCAGGTAGGATGGAGGGCCTATGGGGGAGGGGTTAGGGGTGTTACCTTACTGCAGGTAGGATGGAGGGCCTATGGGGGAGGGGTTAGGGGTGTTATCTTACTGCAGGTAGGATGGAGGGTGGGTTAGGGGTGTTAACTGGCTGCAGACAGGATGGAGGGCCTATGCGGGAGGGGTTAGGGGTGTTACCTGGCTCCAGGTAGGATGGAGGGCCTATGGGGGGAGGGGTTAGGGGTGTTACCTTACTGCAGATAGGATGGAGGGCCTATGGGGGAGGGGTTAGGGGTGTTACCTTACTGCAGGTAGGATGGAGGGCCTATGGGGGAGGTGTTAGGGGTGTTACCTTACTGCAGGTAGGATGGAGGGCCTATGTGGGAGGTGTTAAGGGTGTTACCTTACTGCAGGTAGGATGGAGGGCCTATGGGGGAGGTGTTAGGGGTGTTACCTGGCTCCAGGTAGGATGGAGGGCTTATGGGGGAGGGGTTAGGGGTGTTACCTTACTGCAGGTAGGATGGAGGGCCTAGGGGGGACGGGTTAGGGGTGTTACCTTACTGCAGGTAGGATGGAGGGCCTATGGGGGAGGGGTTAGGGATGTTACCTTACTGCAGGTAGGATGGAGGGCGGGTTAGGGGTGTTACCTGGCTGCAGACAGGATGGAGGGCCTATGGGGGAGGGGTTAGGGGTGTTACCTGGCTCCAGGTAGGATGGAGGGCCTATGGGGGAGGTGTTAGGGGTGTTACCTTACTGCAGGTAGGATGGAGGGCCTATGGGGGAGGGGTTAGGGGTGTTACCTGGCTCCAGGTAGGATGGAGGGCCTATGGGGGAGGTGTTAGGGGTGTTACCTTACTGCAGGTAGGATGGAGGGCCTATGGGGGAGGGGTTAGGGGTGTTACCTTACTGCAGGCAGGATGGAGGGCCTATGGGGGAGGGGTTAGGGGTGTTACCTTACTGCAGGTAGGATGGAGGGCCTATGGGGGAGGGGTTAGGGGTGTTACCTGGCTCCAGGGAGGAGGGCGGGCCTATGGGGGAGGGGTTAGGGGGGTTACCTGGCTGCAGATAGGTAGGAGGACCTATGGGGGAGGGGTTAGGGGTGTTACCTTACTCTAGGTAGGATGGAGGGCCTATGGGGGAGGGGTTAGGGGTGTTACCTTACTGCAGATAGGATGGAGGGCCTATGGGGGAGGGGTTAGGGGTGTTACCTTACTGCAGGTAGGATGGAGGGCGGGTTAGGGGTGTTACCTGGCTGCAGACAGGATGAAGGGCCTATGGGGGAGGGGTTAGGGATGTTACCTTACTGCAGGTAGGATGGAGGGCGGGTTAGGGGTGTTACCTTACTGCAGGTAGGATGGAGGGCCTATGGGGGAGGGGTTAGGGGTGTTACCTGGCTCCAGGTAGGATGGAGGGCCTATGGGGGAGGGGTTAGGGGTGTTACCTTACCGCAGGTAGGATGGAGGGCCTAGGGGGGACGGGTTAGGGGTGTTACCTTTCTGCAGGTAGGATGGAGGGCCTATTGGGGAGGGGTTAGGGATGTTACCTTACTGCAGGTAGGATGGAGGGCGGGTTAGGGGTGTTACCTGGCTGCAGACAGGATGGAGGGCCTATGGGGGAGGGGTTAGGGGTGTTACCTGGCTCCAGGTAGGATGGAGGGCCTATGGGGGAGGTTTTAGGGGTGTTACCTTACTGCAGGTAGGATGGAGGGCCTATGGGGGAGGGGTTAGGGGTGTTACCTGGCTCCAGGTAGGATGGAGGGCCTATGGGGGAGGGTTTAGGGGTGTTACCTTATTGCAGGTAGGATGGAGGGCCTATGGGGGAGGGGTTAGGGGTGTTACCTTACTGCAGGTAGGATGGAGGGCCTATGGGGGAGTGGTTAGGGATGTTACCTTACTGCAGGTAGGATGGAGGGCCTATGGGGGAGGGGTTAGGGGTGTTACCTGGCTCCAGGTAGGATGGAGGGCCTATGGGGGAGGGGTTAGGGGCGTTACCTGGCTGCAGATAGGTAGGAGGACCTATGGGGGAGGGGTTAGGGGTGTTACCTTACTCTAGGTAGGATGGAGGGCCTATGGGGGAGGGGTTAGGGGTGTTACCTTACTGCAGATAGGATGGAGGGCCTATGGGGGATGGGTTAGGGGTGTTACCTTACTGCAGGTAGGATGGAGGGCGGGTTAGGGGTGTTACCTGGCTGCAGACAGGATGGAGGGCCTATGGGGGAGGGGTTAGGGGTGTTACCTGGCTCCAGGTAGGGTGGAGGGCCTATGGGGGAGGGGTTAGGGGTGTTACCTTACTGCAGGTAGGATGGAGGGCCTATGGGGGAGGGGTTAGGGGTGTTACCTGGCTCCAGGTAGGATGGAGGGCCTATGGGGGAGGGGTTAGGGGTGTTACCTTACCGCAGGTAGGATGGAGGGCCTAGGGGGGAGGGGTTAGGGGTGTTACCTTACTGCAGATAGGATGGAGGGCCTATGGGGGAGGGGTAGGGTGTTACCTTACTGCAAGTAGGATGGAGGGCCTATGTGGGAGGGATTAGGGGTGTTACCTTACTGCAGGTAGGATGGAGGGCCTATGGGGGAGGGGTTAGGGGTGTTACCTGTCTCCAGATAGGATGGAGGGCCTATGGGGGAGGGGTTAGGGGTATTACCTGGCTCCAGGTAGGATGGAGGGCCTATGGGGGTGGGGTTAGGGTTGTTACCTTACTGCAGATAGGATGGAGGGCCTATGGGGGAGGGGTTAGGGGTGTTACCTTACTGCAGGTAGGATGGAGGGCCTATGGGGGAGGGGTTAGGGGTGTTACCTGGCTGCAGACAGGATGGAGGCCCTATGGGGGAGGGGTTAGGGGTGTTACCTTACTGCAGATAGGATGGAGGGCCTATGGGGGAGGGGTTAGGGGTGTTACCTTACTGCAGGTAGGATGGAGGGCCTATGGGGGAGGGGTTAGGGGTGTTACCTTACTGCAGGTAGGATGGAGGGCCTATGGGGGAGGGGTTAGGGGTGTTACCTTACTGCAGGTAGGATGGAGGGCCTATGGGGGAGGGGTTAGGGGTGTTACCTGGCTCCAGGTAGGATGGAGTGCCTATGGGGGTGGGGTTAGGGGTGTTACCTGGCTCCAGGTAGAATGGAGGGCCTATGGGGGTGGGGTTAGGGGTGTTACCTGGCTCCAGGTAGAATGGAGGGCCTATGGGGGTGGGGTTAGGGGTGTTACCTGGCTCCAGGTAGAATGGAGGGCCTATGGGGGAGGGGTTAGGGGTGTTACCTTACTGCAGGTAGGATGGAGGGCCTATGGGGGAGGGGTTAGGGGTGTTACCTTACTGCAGGTAGGATGGAGGGCCTATGGGGGAGGGGTTAGGGGTGTTACCTTACTGCAGGTAGGATGGAGGGCGGGTTAGGGGTGTTACCTGGCTGCAGACAGGATGGAGGGCCTATGCGTTAGGGGTTAGGGGTGTTACCTGGCTCCAGGTAGGATGGAGGGCCTATGGGGGGAGGGGTTAGGGGTGTTACCTTACTGCAGATAGGATGGAGGGCCTATGGGGGAGGGGTTAGGGGTGTTACCTTACTGCAGGTAGGATGGAGGGCCTATGGGGGAGGTGTTAGGGGTGTTACCTTACTGCAGGTAGGATGGAGGGCCTATGGGGGAGGGGTTAGGGGTGTTACCTGGCTCCAGGTAGGATGGAGGGCCTATGGGGGAGGGGTTAGGGGTGTTACCTGACTGCAGGTAGGATGGAGGGCCTATGGGGGAGGGGTTAGGGGTGTTAACTGGCTCCAGGTAGGATGGAGGGCCTATGGGGGTGGGGTTAGGGGTGTTACCTGGCTCCAGGTAGAATGGAGGGCCTATGGGGGTGGGGTTAGGCGTGTTACCTGGCTCCAGGTAGGATGGAGGGCCTATGGGGGTGGGGTTAGGGGTGTTACCTGGCTCCAGGTAGGATGGAGGGCCTATGGGGGTGGGGTTAGGGGTGTTACCTGGCTCCAGGTAGGATGGAGGGCCTATGGGGGTGGGGTTAGGGGTGTTACCTGGCTCCAGGTAGGATGGAGGGCCTATGGGGGTGGGGTTAGGGGTGTTACCTGGCTGCAGATAGGATGGAGGGCCTATGGGGGAGGGGTTAGGGGTGTTACCTGGCTCCAGGTAGGATGGAGGGCCTATGGGGGAGGGGTTAGGGGTATTACCTGGCTCCAGGTAGGATGGAGGGCCTATAGGGGTGGGGTTAGGGGTGTACACCTCGTTATCACTGGAACCCTCCGTTGAGTTGTTGAAGGATGGTGATGGTGAACCTGCCCCGTCTAGCAGTTTAATCTGGAATAACAAAAGAGCCAGGGTCAGATTAAATATACTGATGTGACATGTAATCTTCCGTCCATCATAATCATAATTTTCTTAATCGTCGTCATCATCTTCAACCAGCCGTCTTTCTTCCATGTTCTCTGTTCTCTTTTCCCCTGTCATTCCTTCTTACCTTGGACTCGATGTAGTTCAGTCTGCTGTTCATGTCAGTGAAGCCGGTGCAGTTCATGTACTCTGCAACGAGAGAGAGAGGAGAGAGGAGATGACAGACACACACACACACACCCTCTCCTGGCAGTGGGTTAATACCACCACTACTGGGAAGCCAAAAGACACACAAAAGAACAATAGCCGTAAACCAATATCCAGGAATTTATTAGCTATTCTTAAATATTTTCTTCATTAAATCAAACTCAGGCAGACTAAACATCGTCTTTCCCTCTTTCTCTCCAACACACACACACACACACACACACACAGACTTTCAACAGCAACATTCTGAGGGGTATGAATGAATCCAATAGGTTTTATTGGCATTTAATTGTTTTGAGAGAAAAGTCAAGATCATATCAACTAATCTACTGGTTCCCACAATGGGGTAATCGAGACACCATTTGTATAATAATCTGGTCAATGGGGTACTCAGGACACCACATATAATAATCTGGTCAATGGGGTACTCAGGACACCACATATAATAATCTGGTCAATGGGGTACTCAGGACACCACTAATATAATTCTGGTCAATGGGGTACTCAGGACACCACATATAATAATCTGGTCAATGGGGTACTCAGGACACCACTTATATAATAATCTGGTCAATGGGGTACTCAGGACACCACATATAATAATCTGGTCAATGGGGTACTCAGGACACCACTTATATAATAATCTGGTCAATGGGGTACTCAGGACACCACTTATATAATAATCTGGTCAATGGGGTACTCAGGACACCACTTATATAATAATCTGGTCAATGGGGTACTCAGGACACCACTTATATAATAATCTGGTCAATGGGGTACTCAGGACACCACTTATATAATAATCTGGTCAATGGGGTACTCAGGACACCACATATACTAATCTGGTCAATGGGGTACTCAGGACACCACTTATATAATAATCTGGTCAATGGGGTACTCAGGACACCTCTTATATAATAATCTGGTCAATGGGGTACTCAGGACATCACTTATATAATAATCTGGTCAATGGGGTACTCAGGACACCACATGTAACGGTTTTCTTGATGAGAAGGAGAGTCGGACCAAAATGCAGCGTGTAGATTTCGATCCATGTTTTAATAAACAAACGTAAAACACGAATCAATACAAACACTACAAAATAAAGGACGTAATGAACGTAACGAAAACCTAAACAGCCCTATCTGGTGAAAACACATAGACAGGAACAATCACCCACAAACACACAGTGAAACCCAGGCTACCTAAATATGGTTCCCAATCAGAGACAATGACGAACACCTGCCTCTGATTGAGAACCATATCAGGCCGAACATAGAACTGGACAAACTAGACATGTAACATAGAATGCCCACTCAGATCACACCCTGACCAACCAAAACATAGAAATATACAAAGTAAACTATGGTCAGGGTGTGACACCACATATAATAATCTGGTCAATGGGGTACTCAGGACACCACTTATATAATAATCTGGTCAATGGGGTACTCAGGACACCACATATAATAATCTGGTCAATGGGGTACTCAGGACACCACATATAATAATCTGGTCACCTCTGTGTAAACTACATGACATGCACAGAGGAACGTTAGTCTATGAGTGTAGCCTGTAAATAGAATGTTCTGTTATAGAATGTCAAGAACAGTGTTCCGGAATGTTCCCCATTCCACAGACACATCTGGCCACACAAACCTAATGATGCCATTGCCATGGACAACTAGCAGTCATAAATAACTCGTCATTGCAACAACAAAAGGAGCTGAAACGGTTCTGGCTTCCCTATATCATGGTTTAACCACTGTACACAGGGTTCCACTGGCTGCCGTTGAGGTTTATGGTCTGAAATAGGACAGGCAGGGTTTAGGTGTGTGTGTGTGTGTGGGGGGGGGGGGGGTCCAAAGTGTTGGTTTACCATTAGTATAAGCATCCACAAACAGAAGCACCAATCAAGGGCTCAACCAAACACATTCCTTTGTAATGAATCTGCCCACATACTCGGTACTGTTTATCTAGCCACTTCAGTGAGACCAAAGTGAACCCAATTAGCTCCTTGTGATAAGAGCAATTGCACTGAGTATCGGTACAGTAGGGTGTATGGGGGTGGTATATGTACAGACTGATATGGAGTGTTCAGTTCAGGGGGGGGTTTGGTTAGGGCACAGAAGTCATATGACCCCCTCTCTCTCTCTGTTCTCACCCAGGGTTATATCAGCTCTTACCCTTCATCCAGGGGCAGGATGGGTGCACCCTTAACCCCCCCCCCCCCCCCCCTTGGGATCTGGAGTCATTACTGTGTCATAAACACGCGCCACAGAGACAAGTCTTCATGTCATGAACGTGAGCCAGAGATAATCTATACCAACATGTGGAGGTAGTGTAAGCATCACAGCAGAGAAAGGCAAAGTTCTGTTGTGTGAAAGCTAACGCAGCACTTATAGTGGAACCACAACCAACAGAGGAAGTATGTTGGGATCTGTAATGACACCATGGCAACATAATGGCACCATGGCAACATTAAGACACCATGGCAACATAATGGCACCATGGCAACATTAAGACACCATGGCAGCATAATGACACCATGGCAACATAATGACACCCTGGCAACATAATGACACCATGGCAACGTAATGACACCATGGCAACATAAAGACACCATGGCAACATAATGACACCATGGCAACATAATGACACACTGGCAACATAATGACACCATGGCAACGTAATGACACCATGGCAACATAAAGACACCATGGCAACATAATGACACCACGGCAACACAAAAACACCACGGCAACATAAAGACACCATGGCAACACAATGACACCATGGCAACACAAAGATATGGAGTCTCGTTCTATTTATTTTTCTTGGAATTATCTGACTTTTTGGGATAGGATTTAATTACGTAGTCCTTAATACTGTAGTTATTACAGTAACAAGGTATTGCGCTAAATAAACAAACAAACGACATATTCCTGTTTAAATTCTCAGAGGAGTCATGTTTTTGTCAAGTTCTGCAAACAGATACACTTCACTTTACTGGCAAAACAAGAACACCTGCCCACTGGACACAGATCATATCAACTAATCTACTTGTTCCCACAATGGGGTAATCGAGGCACGTCATATCAACTAATCTACTTGTTCCCACAATGGGGTAATCGAGGCACGTCATATCAACTAATCTACTTGTTCCCACAATGGGGTAATCGAGGCACGTCATATCAACTAATCTACTTGTTCCCACAATGGGGTAATCGAGACACGTCATATCAACTAATCTACTTGTTCCCACAATGGGGTAATCGAGGCACGTCATATCAACTAATCTACTTGTTCCCACAATGGGGTAATCGAGACACGTCATATCAACTAATCTACTTGTTCCCACAATGGGGTAATCGAGGCACGTCATATCAACTAATCTACTTGTTCCCACAATGGGGTAATCGAGGCACGTCATATCAACTAATCTACTTGTTCCCACAATGGGGTAATCGAGGCACGTCATATCAACTAATCTACTTGTTCCCACAATGGGGTAATCGAGACACGTCATATCAACTAATCTACTTGTTCCCACAATGGGGTAATCGAGGCACGTCATATCAACTAATCTACTTGTTCCCACAATGGGGTAATCGAGGCACGTCATATCAACTAATCTACTTGTTCCCACAATGGGGTAATCGAGGCACGTCATATCAACTAATCTACTTACTTGTTCCCACAATGGGGTAATCGAGGCACGTCATATCAACTAATCTACTTGTTCCCACAATGGGGTAATCGAGACACGTCATATCAACTAATCTACTTGTTCCCACAATGGGGTAATCGAGGCACGTCATATCAACTAATCTACTTGTTCCCACAATGGGGTAATCGAGGCACGTCATATCAACTAATCTACTTGTTCCCACAATGGGGTAATCGAGGCACGTCATATCAACTAATCTACTTGTTCCCACAATGGGGTAATCGAGGCACGTCATATCAACTAATCTACTTGTTCCCACAATGGGGTAATCGAGGCACGTCATATCAACTAATCTACTTGTTCCCACAATGGGGTAATCGAGGCACGTCATATCAACTAATCTACTTGTTCCCACAATGGGGTAATCGAGGCACGTCATATCAACTAATCTACTTGTTCCCACAATGGGGTAATCGAGGCACGTCATATCAACTAATCTACTTGTTCCCACAATGGGGTAATCGAGGCACGTCATATCAACTAATCTACTTGTTCCCACAATGGGGTAATCGAGGCACGTCATATCAACTAATCTACTTGTTCCCACAATGGGGTAATCGAGGCACGTCATATCAACTAATCTACTTGTTCCCACAATGGGGTAATCGAGGCACGTCATATCAACTAATCTACTTGTTCCCACAATGGGGTAATCGAGGCACGTCATATCAACTAATCTACTTGTTCCCACAATGGGGTAATCGAGGCACGTCATATCAACTAATCTACTTGTTCCCACAATGGGGTAATCGAGGCACGTCATATCAACTAATCTACTTGTTCCCACAATGGGGTAATCGAGGCACGTCATATCAACTAATCTACTTGTTCCCACAATGGGGTAATCGAGACACGTCATATCAACTAATCTACTTGTTCCCACAATGGGGTAATCGAGGCACGTCATATCAACTAATCTACTTGTTCCCACAATGGGGTAATCGAGGCACGTCATATCAACTAATCTACTTGTTCCCACAATGGGGTAATCGAGGCACGTCATATCAACTAATCTACTTGTTCCCACAATGGGGTAATCGAGACACGTCATATCAACTAATCTACTTGTTCCCACAATGGGGTAATCGAGGCACGTCATATCAACTAATCTACTTGTTCCCACAATGGGGTAATCGAGGCACGTCATATCAACTAATCTACTTGTTCCCACAATGGGGTAATCGAGGCACGTCATATCAACTAATCTACTTGTTCCCACAATGGGGTAATCGAGGCACGTCATATCAACTAATCTACTTGTTCCCACAATGGGGTAATCGAGGCACGTCATATCAACTAATCTACTTGTTCCCACAATGGGGTAATCGAGGCACGTCATATCAACTAATCTACTTGTTCCCACAATGGGGTAATCGAGGCACGTCATATCAACTAATCTACTTGTTCCCACAATGGGGTAATCGAGGCACGTCATATCAACTAATCTACTTGTTCCCACAATGGGGTAATCGAGGCACGTCATATCAACTAATCTACTTGTTCCCACAATGGGGTAATCGAGGCACGTCATATCAACTAATCTACTTGTTCCCACAATGGGGTAATCGAGGCACGTCATATCAACTAATCTACTTGTTCCCACAATGGGGTAATCGAGGCACGTCATATCAACTAATCTACTTGTTCCCACAATGGGGTAATCGAGACACGTCATTTCAACGTGGATCATTCGCTAATATTTGGTTGAGACGTTGATCAATGAGATTACAACCTAACCCACTCAAAAAGACAGCCAAAATTTAGTTGAATTTACAATGTGTTATCACTATGAGTTATCACTATGTTTTCACTATGAGTTATCACTATGTTATTACTATGAGTTATCACCATGCTATCACTATGAGTTATCACTATGTTTTCACTGTGAGTTATCACTATGTTATCACTATGAGTTATCACTATGTTTTCACTGTGAGTTATCACTATGTTATCACTATGAGTTATCACTATGTTTTCACTATGAGTTATCACTATGTTTTCACTGTGAGTTATCACTATGTTTTCACTATGAGTTATCATTATGTTTTCACTATGAGTTATCACTATGTTATCACTATGAGTTATCACTATGTTATCACTATGAGTTATCACTATGTTTTCACTGTGAGTTATCACTATGTTTTCACTATGAGTTATCATTATGTTTTCACTATGAGTTATCATTATGTTATCACTATGTTATTACTATGAGTTATCACCATGCTATCACTATGAGTTATCACTATGTTTTCACTGTGAGTTATCACTATGTTATCACTATGTTTTCACTATGAGTTATCACTATGTTATTACTATGAGTTATCACTATGTTTTCACTATGAGTTATCACCATGCTATCACTATGAGTTATCACCATGCTATCACTATGAGTTATCACTATGTTTTCACTGTGAGTTATCACTATGTTATCACTATGAGTTATCACTATGTTTTCACTATGAGTTATCATTATGTTATTACTATGAGTTATCATTATGAGTTATCACCATGCTATCACTATGAGTTATCACTATGTTTTCACTGTGAGTTATCACTATGTTATCACTATGTTTTCACTATGAGTTATCACTATGTTATTACTATGAGTTATCATTATGAGTTATCACTATGTTATCACTATGACTTATCACTGTGTTTTCACTATGAGTTATCATTATGAGTTATCACTATGTTTTCACTATGTTTTCAACCATCTGAAAGCACAACCAGATTCCAATGGAATAACCATGTCTGATTTTTTTGGGGGGGTTTAGTTCCCATCTAAATGAGTTATCACTGCACATTCAACCATTTAAAAGCACAACAAAGTTCAAATGAGAATTAAAATGTCAGATTTAATTTAGTTATAGGATTTACTGTATGAATGCATTATCACTGTGCTTCATTCAATAGCAGAACCAAACCACCTGGTTGAGATGACATTAAACGTACATAGAGCAAGTGATCAATGCTATTTACTGTGTTTAAAGTAATATTGAAATGTGTTAAGTTGACACCACAACCAGATATCAACATTTTAAAGGACATGTATATCTACTGCTTGGATAGTTCCATCTGAGCCACTGGCTAAATCCCATTCTTTAACATTTAGTTTTGGATGAGTTGGAGACGTGAATCCCAACAAATAATTTGTCAACAAGTTAATGGGCCATTTACTGTATTTCAAAAGGGATGTTGAATTGTGTTTGGTTGTCAACGCAACCAAATATCAACATTTGAAGGAGATGGATTCACATCTCCATCTCAACCAATAATCTAAGTTAAAGAAAAAAAAATCAGGTTATGGTCAAACCCTACACCCTAGCCTGAGGTCAAACCCTACACCCTAACCTGAGGTCAAACCCTACACCCTAGCCTGAGGTCAAACCCTACACCCTAGCCTGAGGTCAAACCCTACACCCTAACCTGAGGTCAAACCCTACACCCTAACCTGAGGTCAAACCCTACACCCTAGCCTGAGGTCAAACCCTACACCCTAGCCTGAGGTCAAACCCTACACCCTAGCCTGAGGTCAAACCCTACACCCTAGCCTGAGGTCAAACCCTACACCCTAGCCTGAGGTCAAACCCTACACCCTAACCTGAGGTCAAACCCTACACCCTAGCCTGAGGTCAAACCCTACACCCTAACCTGAGGTCAAACCCTACACCCTTGCCTGAGGTCAAACCCTACACCCTTGCCTGAGGTCAAACCCTACACCCTTGCCTGAGGTCAAACTCTACACCCCAACCCGAGCACTCTGTTCCGCCACCTTTGGTCTCTTGGCCCTCCCACCCTTACAGGAGTGCAGTTCCCAATCAGCCCAGTCAAAGCTCTTTGTCCGGGCACCCCAACAGGGGAACAAGCTTCCCCCTAAAGTCAGGACAGCGGAGTCCCTGCCCATCTTTCAGAAAACATCTGAAACCCTACTTCCTTGAAGACCATCTTAAACTTGAACCCTGGGCTGAATTGAAACAACGGCTGTTGATGACTTTGTAAATGTTATACAGGCATAAATAATATTAGTGATGATACTAAACTGGTAAAACTATGGTGACATTTCATTTGCTCTGTTAAACCTACCCTTTAGAATGACCTTGACAGCAACAATAAATCTATTTAGTTTTTTTTTTTAAAGTGGAGATCTCTCAACAATCATTCTCACAATAGTACATTTGTAGTTGTCAGTGACAAATATCATCGCTAAGGAGGGCAGGGCAAGGGCTTGGTTAAATCACTCGATGGGAGACCAAAGAGTATCTGTAGATAGATACATTCTCCAGTAGGAGGTGCTGCCCAGCCTGTTGTTTTTCTTCTTCTGATAGTGGCTATAATGTTGAAGATCTGACGTCGTTTTATTAAAAAGGTACAAATTCAACATATTTTATACAAGGTTTGTATGTTTAACATCAAGAGAATGAGCGTTAATATGGTACCATGTGAAGATCCTGCTCTATGATCCACTGCAGATGTAGGATCTTAATTTGATCACCCTGTTGCGGCATAACTTGTATTGTATTTGGGTTTTGAAAAAAGGATTCCGATTTTTTTGTCATTTCCACGTTTACATTTCAGACTTCAACTCTTACAAATGTCCATTACTTATAATCCACATAATAATTCACATTTACTGTTGCTGCAGGATTATTATTTCCTGCTGTAGCAAACAGGCTCAAATTAAAATCCTACATCTGTATATAATTACTGAATATGAACCAGGATGTAACAGGCACTATATGATTATGTAAATGATTATGTAAATGAGTCTCTGAAGACAGACTGTAACCTGATCACCATAGATCCTCAGACGGTTGAGTCAAACAACAGAGAGAATATATAGAAGTTCACACACACACACACACACACACACACACACACACACACACACACACACACACACACACACACACACACACACACACACACACACACACACACCTGTGGAAAGTATTTTTCCATTAATATTTCTTGTTGCATAAATACTGTAGGTTCCTGTTGTGCATCATGTGTCTTACGGATAATGTCTTACGGATAATGTCTTACGGATAATGTCTTACGGATAATGTATTACGGATCATGTATTACGGATAATGTATCACAGATCATGTATTACGGATAATGTATTACAGATCATGTATTACAGATACCTAACTATAGAAGTAGGAATAGAGAAACAGGCTGTGGCATTAGGAGGTATGTCCTAATGACGTCATAACCTCACCCGCATCACTTATCAGATACAACGGGTCCTCTAAGTAATATCCACAATCATAACATACACTACAGTGTAGTTCTACAGCCATCTCTTGACTAAATATACATCACTATAGTGTAGTTCTACGGCCATCTCTTAACTAAATATAAATCACTATAGTGTAGTTCTACAGCCATCTCTGGACTAAATATAAATCACTATAGTGTAGTTCTACGGCCATCTCTTAACTAAATTTAAATCACTACAGTGTAGTTCTACAGCCATCTCTTGACTAAATATAAATCAGATATTTTATTGTTTATTGAATTTCCCATCCTCTCTTCCAAGATAAACCCCTGTGTGTATAGTACAACATGTCAATGTGTTATACACAGCAGAGTTAGCTGGAGGGCAAGATATGTATAGTGTAAAGATAAACCCCTGTGTGTTATAGTACAACGTTTCTCCTGTTGCTGACCTGGTTGTGAATAATTCAGCATGTTTTAATTTAATGTTTCAACTATGTATTATCTATGCATTGATTCATTCAATACTATTGGATAAAGCAGCCGCTGAGCTCTATATTCATTAATACTATTGGATAAAACAGCCAACGAGCTCTACATTCATTAATACTATTGGATAAAACAGCCAACGAGCTCTACATTCATTAATACTATTGGATAAAGCAGCCGCTGAGCTCTATATTCATTAATACTATTGGATAAAGCAGCCGCTGAGCTCTATATTCATTAATACTATTGGATAAAGCAGCCGCCGAGCTCTATATTCATTAATACTATTGGATAAAGCAGCCGCCGAGCTCTATATTCATTAATACTATTGGATAAAGCAGCCGCTGAGCTCTATATTCATCAATACTATTGGATAAAGCAGCCGCTGAGCTCTATATTCATTAATACTATTGGATAAAGCAGCCGCCGAGCTCTATATTCATTAATACTATTGGATAAAGCAGCCGCTGAGCTCTATATTCATCAATACTATTGGATAAAACAGCCGCTGAGCTCTATATTCATCAATACTATTGGATAAAACAGCCGCTGAGCTCTATATTCATCAATACTATTGGATAAAGCAGCCGCTGAGCTCTATATTCATCAATACTATTGGATAATACAGCCGCTGAGCTCTATATTCATCAATACTATTGGATAAAACAGCCGCTGAGCTCTATATTCATCAATACTATTGGATAAAGCAGCCGCTGAGCTCTATATTCATTAATACTATTGGATAAAACAGCCGCCGAGCTCTATATTCATTAATACTATTGGATAAAGCAGCCGCTGAGCTCTATATTCATTAATACTATTGGATAAAACAGCCGCTGAGCTCTATATTCATTAATACTATTGGATAAAACAGCCGCCGAGCTCTATATTCATTAATACTATTGGATAAATCAGCCGCCGAGCTCTATATTCATTAAAAGATTGAAGATGCTTGAGGTTCATGGAGCAAGTGCAGTGTGCGTGTGCATGTGAATGTGCGTGTGCATGTGAATGTGCGTGTGCATGTGAATGTGTGTGTGTGTGCGCGCATTGGACCATCCTCTTTGCTAAGGCACGTAGCCCACAAGAGAGACAGACACAGGAAAGAGAATGCTGTCACTTCCCCAAGATACACAGAGGGGTGGGCAGTGTCAGCGAGTGTATCTGGTAGGGTGTCATGTCATAGACAGCCTCCCAGGGCTGGCCGTATCCCAGCAGTCTGTGCTGTGTCTGCCCAGGACCAGCATGTGGTCGGCAATCGCTGGCAACAGGAGCGGGAGGCGCTGAACGCTCTGTGCCCAAACCAGGATGCCAAGGATGCCCAGCTCTCCACAGCGAGACCATACGGAATTTCTCATCCACATGCCAGCCTACTGACCACTCACAACCAAACCTAGACTCCAAAACAGTGTTCTGCAATTCTAGTCCTGATGTCTCACAAGAAGTGCAGGCTTTTGTTACAGCCCAATACTAACAAAGATAATTCAATGAATCAGTTGATTTTCAAGTGCTTGATTGGTTTTCCAAGTGTGCTAGTACTACGGTAATCTCTCGCGGGCAGAAATTTGGCACCATAGATCAGGACTATGGTTATACTATAGCGGCAAGAAAAAGTTTGTGAACCCTTTGGAATTACCTGGATTTCTGCATAAAATGGGGAGGCAGGTAGCCTAGTGGTTAGAGTGTAGAGGAGGCAGGTAGCCTAGTGGTTAGAGTGTAGAGGAGGCAGGTAGCCTAGTGGTTAGAGTGTAGAGGAGGCAGGTAGCCTAGTGGTTAGAGTGTAGAGGAGGCAGGTAGCCTAGTGGTTAGAATGTAGAGGAGGCAGGTAGCCTAGTGGTTAGAGTGTAGAGGAGGCAGGTAGCCTAGTGGTTAGAGCGTTGGGCCAGTAACCGAAAAGTTGCTAGATCAAATCCTTCGAGCTGACAAGGTAAAAATATATTGTTCTGCCCCTGAACAAGGCAGTTAACCCACTGTTCCTAGGCCAGTTAACCCACTGTTCCTAGACCAGTTAACCCACTGTTCCTAGACCAGTTAACCCACTGTTCCTAGACCAGTTAACCCACTGTTCCTAGACCAGTTAACCCACTGTTCCTAGACCAGTTAACCCACTGTTCCTAGACCAGTTAACCCACTGTTCCTAGACCAGTTAACCCACTGTTCCTAGACCAGTTAACCCCACTGTTCCTAGACCAGTTAACCCACTGTTCCTAGACCAGTTAACCCACTGTTCCTAGACCAGTTAACCCACTGTTCCTAGACCAGTTAACCCACTGTTCCTAGACCAGTTAACCCACTGTTCCTAGACCAGTTAACCCACTGTTCCTAGACCAGTTAACCCACTGTTCCTAGACCAGTTAACCCGCTGTTCCTAGACCAGTTAACCCACTGTTCCTAGACCAGTTAACCCACTGTTCCTAGACCAGTTAACCCACTGTTCCTAGACCAGTTAACCCACTGTTCCTAGACCAGTTAACCCACTGTTCCTAGACCAGTTAACCCCACTGTTCCTAGACCAGTTAACCCACTGTTCCTAGACCAGTTAACCCACTGTTCCTAGACCAGTTAACCCACTGTTCCTAGACCAGTTAACCCACTGTTCCTAGACCGTCATTGTAAATAAGAATTACTTAAAAATCATACAATGTGATTTTCTGGATTTTTGTTTTAGATTCCGTCTCTCACAGTTGAAGTGTACCTATGATTAAAAAAATTACAGCCCTCTACATGCTTTGTAAGTAGGAAAACCTGCAAAATCGGCAGTGTATCGAATACTTGTTCTCCCCACTGTACTATGGTTATATAGATCTATACTATGGTTATATAGATCTATACTATGGTTATATAGATCTACACTATGGTATATACAGTGCCTTGCAAAGGTATTCATCCTCCTTGGTGTTTTTCCTATTTTGTTGCATAACAACCTGTAATTTAAATTGATTTCTTTTGGATTTCATGTAATTGACACAAAATAGTCCAAATTGTTGAAGTTAAATAGAAAAAAAGAAAAAAGTGGTGTATGTATATTGTATGTATCACCCCCTTTGTGATGAAGCCCCTAAATAAGAACTGGTGCATCCTATTACCTTCAGAAGTCACATAATTAGTTAAATAAAGTCCACCTGTGTGCAATCTAAGTGTCACATGATCTGTCACATGATCTCAGTATATATACATACCTGTTCTGAAAGGCCCCAGAGTCTGCAACACCACTAAGCAAGCCGCACCATGAAGACCAAGGAGCTCTCCAAACAGGTCAGGGACAAAGTTGTGGAGAAGTACAGATCAGGGTTGGGTTATAAAAAAGGATCAGAAACTTTGAACATCCCACGGAGAACCATTAAATCCATTATAAAAAAATAGAAAAATATGGCACCACAACAAACCTGCCAAGAGAGGGCCGCCTAATTGGACCACTTTAAGCCGTATGCTCCACAGAGCTGGGCTTTACGGAAGAGTGGCCAGAAAAAAATAATCAAACACGTTTGGTGTTCGTCAAAAGGCATGTGGGAGACTCCCCAAACATATGGAAGAAGGTACTCTGGTCAGATGAGACTAAAATGGAGCTTTTTGGCCATCAAGAAAAACGCTTTGTCTGGCACAAACCCAACACCTCGCAGCACCCCAAGAACACCATCCCTACGGTGATAGACGGTGGTGGCAGCATCATGCTGTGGGGATGTTTTTCCATCGGCAGGGACTGGGAAACTGGTCAGAATTGAAGGAATGATGGATGGTGCTAAATACAGGGAAATTCTTGAGGGAACCTGTTTCAGTCTTCCAGAGATTTGAGACTGGAACGGATGTTCACCTTCCAGCAGGACAATGGCATACTGGTAAAGCAACACTCGAGTGGTTTAAGAGGAAACATTTAAATGTCTTGGAATGGCCTAGTCAAAGCCCAGACCTCAATCCAATTGAGAATCTGTAGTATGACTTAAAGATTGCTGTACACCAGCGGAACCCATCCAACTAGAAGGATCTGGAGCAGTATTGCTTGAAGAATGGTCAAAAATCCCAGTGGCTAGATGTACCAAGCTTATAGAGACATACCCCAAGAGACTTGCAGCTGTAATTGCTGCCAAAGGTGGCACTACAAAGTATTGACTTTGGGGGGTGAATAGTTATGCTCACTCAAGTTTTCTGTTTTTTTGTCTTATTTCTTGTTAGTTTCACAAAAAATATTTAGCATCTTCAAAGTGGTAGGCATGTTGTGTAAATCAAATGATACAAACCCCCCAAAAATCTATTTTAATTCCAGGTTGTAAGGCAACAAAATAGGAAAAATGCCAAGGGGTCGAATACTTTCGCAAGCCACTATATATCTATACTATGGTTATATAGATCTATACTATGGTTATATAGATCTACACTGTGGTTATATATATCTATACTATGGTTATATAGATCTATACTATGGTTATATAGATCTACACTATGGTTATATAGATCTATAATATGGTTATATAGATCTATACTATGGTTATATAGATCTATACTATGGTTATATATATATCTATACTATGGGCAACATAGCTAACAAGCGACAATAGTTCTGGTGCTTGGGCTTTTCATCACTGGTTATTTGGACCAATGACGATTTTGCATCTTTCATATTTCGTAAGGGGAGGGGACGTTTGGCCTATAGACTTGCCCATAACATGCAAAGAAAGAGGGTGGAGCTCATCTCTTCATCTTAACGCGTATGAACCCAGAACTTAGAGGTTAGTAGCACGGTATTATATTATAGAGGATGTTATTATAGAGGATGCATCTAAAGCATGCTCAGGACCAAAGCCACCCCCGCTGGGCAAAAACTGGTTGACCCAACGTTGTTTGCCATATCATTTCAACCAATAAATGTAATGTGATGATGTTGAATCAACGTGGAAAACTATTGGATTTGCAAAAAGTCATCTACATAAGGGACTTGTGTATTTTTTCGCCTCACTTTTAACCTAAATCCAAAGACTTGGTGAGATCTTTGGTTGATTTCACATTGAATTCATGCTAGTTGACAACTCAACCAAATGTAAATCAAAACTAGACATGGAAACGACGTCTGTGCCCAGTGGGCAGGCTCTGTAGTGACTGACTGGATGACTGACTTCATCATAATATCTATGGAGTCATTAGAAGGGACCCATCCAGTCACATGACATTACCAGCTCAGCAAGCCAGGGGCTGTCATAACAGGGCCAATGAGACTTGGACGTTCCTTCTCTCATGCTCTCTCTCTCGCTCGCTCGCACACACACACACTCTGTCATTCTCTTATACTCTCAGAATGCAACGGTTCATCAGTTTACAATCCAGACTGCTTCACAGACAAAACATCCACACATCATCAGGACACGACAACTACAGACTGTTGATCCACACATCATCAGGACACAACGACTACAGACTGTTGATCCACACATCATCAGGACACGACAACTACAGACTGTTGTTCCACACATCATCTGGCCCAGGACACGAAAACTACAGACTGTTGTTCCACACATCATCAGGACACGACAACTACAGACTGTTGTTCCACACATTATCAGGACACGACAACTACAGACTGTTGTTCCACACATCATCAGGACACGACAACTACAGACTGTTGATCTACACATCATCAGGACACAACAACTACAGACTGTTGATCCACACATCATCAGGACACGACAACTACAGACTGTTGATCCACACATCATCAGGACACGACAACTACAGACTGTTGTTCCACACATCACCAGGACACAACTACAGACTGTTGATCCACACATCATCAGGACACGACAACTACAGACTGTTGTTCCACACATCACCAGGACACAACTACAGACTGTTGATCCACACATCATCAGGACACAACAACTACAGACTGTTGTTCCACACATCATCAGGACACAACTACAGACCGTTGATCCACACATCATCAGGACACGACAACTACAGACTGTTGATCCACACATCATCAGGACACAACGACTACAGACTGTTGATCCACACATCATCAGGACACGACAACTACAGACTGTTGTTCCACACATCATCTGGCCCAGGACACGACAACTACAGACTGTTGTTCCACACATCATCAGGACACAACAACTACAGACTGTTCAGATAGATGCCCTTAGGAAACAGACAAACTGACAGGTCCAGGATCAGGTACGGATCTCCCGAACCGCCTAGGGGTCAATGGTGACTGTCTGGCTTCCGTCTGCTCTCAGAACAGCCGAAGGCAGTCACATTACTCATCGTTCCCTCTCACTGTAAGAGTCAAACATTACATCACATGGGGGATATGGTGCTGTTTTATCACTTCAACTGAGAAGAGAGGAAATACAGATTGGAGGAGAGAGGGAGAGAGGGTTGGTAGAGAAGGACAGAGAGAGAGAAATGGAAAGGAGAACCCAGGGAAGGAGAGAAAGCGAGAGCTTAGAGAGGAGGAGAGGAAGGGAGAGCTTAGAGAGGAGGAGAGGAAGGGAGAGCTTAGGGAGGAGGAGAGGAAGGGAGAGCTTAGGGAGGAGGAGAGGAAGGGAGAGCTTAGGGAGGAGGAGAGGAAGGGAGAGCTGAGGGAGGAGGAGAGGAAGGGAGAGCTGAGGGAGGAGGAGAGGAAGGGAGAGCTGAGGGAGGAGGAGAGGAAGGGAGAGCTGGGGGAGGAGGAGGGGAAGGGAGAGCTGAGGTGGGAAGAGAGGAAGGGAGAGCTGAGGGAGGAGGACAGGAAGGGAGAGCTGAGGGAGGAGGAGAGGAAGGGAGAGCTGAGGGAGGAGGAGAGGAAGGGAGAGCTGAGGGAGGAAGACAGGAAGGGAGAGCTGAGGGAGGAAGACAAGAAGGGAGAGCTGAGGGAGGAAGGGAGAGCTGAGGTAGGAAGAGAGGAAGGGAGAGCTGAGGTAGGAAGAGAGGAAGGGAGAGCTGAGGTAGGAAGAGAGGAAGGGAGAGCTGAGGGAGGAAGGGAGAGCTGAGGGAGGAGGAGAGGAAGAGAGAGCTGAGGGGGCAGGAGAGGCGATGAGAGCTAGATAGGAGAGGTGTTGAATAATGGAACTGTTGATACTAAACCCTACAAAACTCTTAGCAAGGATAACCTATAACGTAATAAGTAATACTTGATTGACAGCTGAATAATTCCTCCTAAATGGATGTTAATATTCTTAAAATCCTCCCTCATTTTCACAAAGCTCCTCCTGGGCGTTCAACTGTTAAAAGGATTCAGGTTAGCACATGGGAATATATTAACTAATCGCGTTGGGAGTAGAAAGATCTACTCAGTAAGGTTGTGGTTATGTATGCGGGATGTTGAGAGCTTGTCTATTCAGTAAGTGTTGGTGAAGTGCACTATGTGGAAGTTGTCTTGTCTTGCCAGTAAAGCGACTCCAGGGAAGGTCCTGGCATTGCCTCTAAAGAGCTTCCTCCTCACACAGCCCCATTACCTTGTTAATGTGTGGAGATAGGCATCAAGGTGCTGCTAAGAAAGAGTGGAGAGGGGCCAGGGGCCAACGGCAGCTAAAATACTTCCACATTTCTCCCAAATGTTTCCCATGCCATAATATTTCTACACTACACACACACTGACCCATGTACGCACAAGCAGGAAGCACACAGGGGCAGGAAGCATACACATACATACACATTTTTCCCGCCTCAGCAAGAATCCATTATGGAAACATTGATTGAGAACAAAACGATCACTGGTGGTGTATTTTATAGAGGGGAAGATGAGAGTAGAGAAAATAAGGCTAAAATAAGAGAAGAAGAGAGGAAGGAGAGAAGAGAGAGGAGAGGAGAGAAGAGAAGAGAAGAGAAGAGAAGGGAAGTGAAGGGAAGAGGAGAGAAGAGGAGAGAAGAGGAGAGAAGAGGAGAGGAGAGAAGAGGAGAGAAGAGAGGAGGAGAGGAGAAGAGGAGTGAAGAGGAGAAGAGGAGAGAGGAGAAGAGGAGAGAAGAGGAGAAGAGGAGAGAAGAGGAGAGAGGAGGAGAGGAGAAGAGGAGTGAAGAGGAGAGAGGAGGAGAGGAGGAGAGAGGAGGAGAGGAGGAGAGAAGAGGAGAGAAGAGAGAAGAGGAGAAGAGGAGAGAAGAGAAGAGGAGAGAGGAGGAGAAGAGGAGGAGAGAAGAGAAGAGGAGAGAGGAGGAGAGGAGAAGAGGAGTGAAGAGGAGAGAGGAGGAGAGGAGAAGAGGAGAGAGGAGGAGAAGAGGAGAGAGGAGGAGAGGAGGAGAGAAGAGGAGAGAAGAGAGAAGAGGAGAAGAGGAGAGAAGAGAAGAGGAGAGAGGAGGAGAAGAGGAGGAGAAGAGGAGAGAAGAGGAGAGAAGAGAGAAGAGGAGAAGAGGAGAGAAGAGAAGAGGAGAGAGGAGGAGAAGAGGAGGAGAAGAGGAGAGAGGAGGAGAGGAGGAGAGAAGAGGAGAGAAGAGAGAAGAGGAGAAGAGGAGAGAAGAGAAGAGGAGAGAGGAGGAGAAGAGGAGGAGAAGAGGAGAGAAGAGGAGAGAGGAGAAGAGGAGAGAAGAGAAGAGGAGAGAGGAGGAGAAGAGGAGAGAAGAGGAGAGAAGAGAGAAGAGGAGAAGAGGAGAGAAGAGAAGAGGAGAGAGGAGGAGAGGAGGAGAGAAGAGGAGAGAAGAGAGAAGAGGAGAAGAGGAGAGAAGAGAAGAGGAGAGAGGAGGAGAAGAGGAGGAGAAGAGGAGAGAGGAGAAGAGGAGAGAAGAGAAGAGGAGAGAAGAGGAGAGAGGAGGAGAAGAGGAGGAGAAGAGGAGAGAAGAGAAGAGGAGAGAAGAGGAGAGAAGAGAAGAGGAGAGAAGAGAAGAGGAGAGAGGAGGAGAAGAGGAGAGAAGAGGAGAGAAGAGAGAAGAGGAGAAGAGGAGAGAAGAGAAGAGGAGAGAGGAGGAGAGGAGGAGAGAAGAGGAGAGAAGAGAGAAGAGGAGAGAAGAGAAGAGGAGAGAGGAGGAGAAGAGGAGGAGAAGAGGAGAGAGGACAACAAGCGAGCAGTTTGATTGATGTATCAGCCAGTCTTCTGAAATATCCAACATGACCCAGCTGCCAGAGGACACACAGACAGGGCTGAGAAAACAACGTATTTTTAAAAAATGTATTAAAAATTGAACCTTTATTTACCTAGGCAAGTCAGTTAAGAACAAATTCTTATTTACAATGACGGCCTACATCTGCCAAACCCCGGACGACATTGGGCCGATTGTGAGCCGCCCTATGGGACTTTGGCCTTCAAAGTTGATTAGTGGGCATAAACAGAAGGTGTCTCACCGATGGCAGTGATCTAGGATCACCTTACCTTCCCAAAACCTTCCCATGACCATTAGAGGGGAGATATGGAAGATTGACTCTAATTTTGGATCTAGGATCACCTTACCTTCCCAAAACCTTCCCATGACCATTAGAGGGGAGATATGGAAGATTGACTCTAAGTTTGGATCTAAGATCACCTTACCTTCCCAAAACCTTCCCATGACCATTAGAGGGGAGATATGGAAGATTGACTCTAAGTTTGGATCTAAGATCACCTTACCTTCCCAAAACCTTCCCATGACCATTAGAGGGGAGATATGGAAGATTTACTCTAATTTTGGACGTATAAATTCATGATATGTACTCCTTAATTCTTGAAGAATAGACACAATGGGCACATACTGGTTGAATCAACATTGTTTCCTAGTCATTTCAATTAAAAATTGCCATCTGTGCCCAGTGGGAAGCTTGTTTTAAGCCAATGTTTGTAAACAAGTATATGTAAAAACATGGTTAAAACTATCATGTTGATATCATGGATAGTCAGTCCTCAAAACTATCATGTTGATATCATGGATAGTCAGTCCTCAAAACTATCATGTTGATATCATGGATAGTCAGTCCTCAAAACTATCATGTTGATATCATGGATAGTCAGTCCTCAAAACTATAATGTTGATATCATGGATAGTCAGTCCTCAAAACTATCATGTTGATACCATGGATAGTCAGTCCTCAAAACTATCATGTTGATACCATGGATAGTCAGTTCGTTATTGAGGCCCGGCTACAGCACGTCACACTTATCAGCTCCAGTAGGGTCACTTTCCCACAAAACGAGTGTTGCTTGGGCAGCTTGGGGCAACACCATGGAGCCCTCTGGGATATACAGTATGTAAGGGGCAGGACTGGCATCTCTCTCTCTCCCTCGTTCTCTCTCTCAATTCAATTCAAGGGGCTTTATTGGCATGGGAAACATATGTTAACATTGCCAAAGCAAGTGCAGTAGAAGATCTACAAAAGTGAAGTAAACAATAAAAATGGCTGTATTAACAATGGTGTTTGTTCTTCACTGGTTGCCCTTTTCTTGTGGCAACAGGTCACACATCTTGCTGCTGTGATGGCACACTGTGGTATTTCACCCAGTAGATATGGGAGTTTATCAAAATTGGGTTTGTTTTGGAATTATTTGTGGATCTGTGTAATCTGAGGGAAATATGTGTATCTAATATGGTCATACATTTGGCCGGAGGTTAGGAAGTGCAGCTCAGTTTCCACCTCATTTTGTGGGCAGTGTGCACATAGCCTGTCTTCTCTTGAGAGCCAGGTCTGCCTACGGCGGCCTTTCTCAATAGCAAGGCTATGCTCACTGAGTCTGTACATAGTCAAAGCTTTCCTTAAGTTTGGGTCAGTCACAGTAGTCAGGTATTCTGCCGCTGTGTACTCTCTGTTTAGGGCCAAATAGCATTCTAGTTTGTTCTGTTTTTTTGTTAATTCTTTCCAATGTGTAAAGTAATTATCTTTTTGTTTTCTCATGATTTGGTGTGTTTGTGTTTGTGAACAGAGCCAAAGAGCCACATTTTTGCAGAATTCTGCATGCAGAGTCTCAATTTCATGTTTGTCCGATTTTGTGAATTCTTGGTTGGTGAGCTGGACCCCAGACCTCACAACCATAAAGGGCAATGGGCTCTATGACTGATTCAAGTATTTTTAGCCAGATCCTAATTGGTATGTCGAATTGTATGTTCATATTGATGGCATAGAAGGCCCTTCTTGCCTTTTCTCTCAAATATTTCTCTCTCTCTGTCTCTCTCTCTGTCTGACACCGTTGTCTTTCTCTATCAACCCTCTCCTCAAACTCTCTCTTTAATCAGTCTCCCTAAATCTCTCCATCACACCCCACACTCCTGAAAGTGGAGCAGACTGTTAGTGACATCACTCCCTCAGTCTGGCAGGTCTACACCTCATCTCACAAAGATTATTGGCCTGTTCCCCCCAGTCTAACCCCTCTCTTTACTAGGCTGGGAGTCTAGTGCCCCCCCCCCCAGTCTAATCTCTCTCTTTACTAGGCTGGGAGTCTAGTGGCCCCCCTCCCCAGTCTAACCTCTCTCTTTACTAGGCTGGGAGTCTAGTGGTCCCCCCCAGTCTAACCTCTCTCTTTACTAGGCTGGGAGTCTAGTGGTCCCCCCCAGTCTAACCTCTCTCTTTACTAGGCTGGGAGTCTAGTGGCCCCCCCCAGTCTAACCTCTCTCTTTACTGGGCTGGGAGACTAGTGGTCCCCCCCAGTCTAACCTCTCTCTTTACTAGGCTGGGAGTCTAGTGGTCCCCCCCAGTCTAACCTCTCTCTTTACTTGGCTGGGAGACTAGTGGTCCCCCCCAGTCTAACCTCTCTCTTTACTAGGCTGGGAGACTAGTGCCCCCCCCCCCCCCCCCAGTCTAACTTCTCTCTTTACTAGGCTGGGAGTCTAGTGGCCCCCCCAGTCTAACATCTCTCTTTATTAGGCTGGGAGTCTAGTGGTCCTCCCAGTCTAACCTCTCTCTTTACTAGGCTGGGAGTCTAGTGGTCCCCCCCCAGTCTAACCTCTCTCTTTACTAGGCTGTGAGTCTAGTGGCCCCCCCCAGTCTAACCTCTCTATTTACTAGGCTGGGAGTCTAGTGGTCCCCCCCAGTCTAACCTCGCTCTTTACTAGGCTGTGAGTCTAGTGCCCCCCCCCCCCCCCCCCCCAGTCTAACCTCTCTCTATACTAGGCTGTGAGTCTAGTGCCCCCCCCAGTCTAACCTCTCTCTTTACTAGGCTGGGAGTCTAGTGGTCCCCCCCAGTCTAACCTCTCTCCTTACTAGGCTGGGAGTCTAGTGGTCCCCCCCAGTCTAACCTCTCTCTTTACTAGGCTGGGAGTCTAGTGGTCCCCCCCCAGTCTAACCTCTCTCTTTACTAGGCTGGGAGTCTAGTGGGCCCCCAGTCTAACCTCTCTCTTTACTAGGCTGTGAGTCTAGTGCCCCCCCCACAGTCTAACCTCTCTCTATACTAGGCTGTGAGTCTAGTGTCCCCCCAGTCTAACCTCTCTCTTTACTAGGCTGGGAGTCTAGTGTTCCACCCCCCAGTCTAACCTCTCTCTTTACTAGGCTGGGAGTCTAGTGTTCCACCCCCCAGTCTAATCTCTCTCTTTACTAGGCTGGGAGTCTAGTGCCCCTCCCCCCCAGTCTAACCTCTCTCTTTACTAGGCTGGGAGTCTAGTGTTCCACCCCCCAGTCTAACCTCTCTCTTTACTAGGCTGGGAGTCTAGTGGTCCCCCCCCCCCCCAGTCTAACCTCTCTCTTTACTAGGCTGGGAGTCTAGTGTTCCACCCCCCAGTCTAACCTCTCTCTTTACTAGGCTGCCTCCCGACCGCTTTACAAGAATCTCTACCCTGCGGTTATTTGTTTCATAGAGTTGATTAAAGGCCTGATGAGCAGGTACACAACCACTTAACCACAGCATCCCTTTCAACTTACTTTTATTGTGGAATATGTTCCTAAATGTAATTAAAAAAAAAGGCTCACATGTCCCAAACTAAAATAGCTACAGTACTGTAGCAGTATACCAACCAGCAGTATATCACAGCTACAGTACTGTAGCAGTATACCAACCAGCAGTATATCACAGCTACAGTACTGTAGCAGTATGCCAACCAGCAGTATATCACAGCTACAGTACTGTAGCAGTATACCAACCAGCAGTATATCACAGCTACAGTACTGTAGCAGTATACCAACCAGCAGTATATCACAGCTACAGTACTGTAGCAGTATGCCAACCAGCAGTATATCACAGCTACAGTACTGTAGCAGTATACCAACCAGCAGTATATCACAGCTACAGTACTGTAGCAGTATGCCAACCAGCAGTATATCACAGCTACAGTACTGCAGCAGTATACCAACCAGCAGTATATCACAGCTACAGTACTGTAGCAGTATACCAACCAGCAGTATATCACAGCTACAGTACTGTAGCAGTATACCAACCAGCAGTATATCATAGCTACAGTACTGTAGCAGTATACCAACCAGCAGTATGCCAACCAGCAGTATATCATAGCTACAGTACTGTAGCAGTATACCAACCAGCAGTATACCAACCAGCAGTATATCACAGCTACAGTACTGTAGCAGTATACCAACCAGCAGTATATCACAGCTACAGTACTGTAGCAGTATGCCAACCAGCAGTATATCATAGCTACAGTACTGTAGCAGTATACCAACCAGAAGTATATCACAGCTACAGTACTGTAGCAGTATACCAACCAGCAGTATATCACAGCTACAGTACTACAACAGTATACCAACCAGCAGTATACCAACCAGCAGTATATCACAGCTACAGTACTGTAGCAGTATACCAACCAGCAGTATATCACAGCTACAGTACTGTAGCAGTATACCAACCAGCAGTATATCACAGCTACAGTACTGTAGCAGTATACCAACCAGCAGTATATCATAGCTACAGTACTGCAGCAGTATACCAACCAGCAGTATATCACAGCTACAGTACTGCAGCAGTATACCAACCAGCAGTATATCACAGCTACAGTACTGTAGCAGTATACCAACCAGCAGTATATCATACCTAGCAGTATACCAACCAGCAGTATAGCATAGCTAGCAGTATACCATCCAGCAGTATATCACAGCTACAGTACTGTAGCAGTATACCAACCAGCAGCATATCACAGCTACAGTACTGTAGCAGTATACCAACCAGCAGTATATCATACCTAGCAGTATACCAACCAGCAGTATATCATAGCTAGCAGTATACCATCCAGCAGTATATCACAACTACAGTACTGTAGCAGTATACCAACCAGCAGTATATCATGCAGTAGCTTCAATTCTTCACACTATTACTTTTCTCCCTCGTGTGCCAGGAAACGGCTATCTCACAAACTCTGTACTTTTACCTCAGATGTGCCATACTAATGTCGAGTCTGTTACAGTCCCATACAACAGCAACTGGCCAACACCTTTAAAACCCTGATCACATAGAGTACATACAGTACTTTGCTGAACTAAGCTGACTGAGATTACTGAGGTAAAGGATTAAGGCAGAGGGTTGTAACCCGTGGAGGGTAGATGCGAGTAAAAACAGTTTATCCAAAAATGCATTGAAAGTATAAGGGAGCGTTACTTTTCACAAAGATACTTTTTTACCACTACATCACTGATCACATTATACCACATCTTCACCACTACATCACTGATCACATTATACCACATCTTCACCACTACATCACTGATCACATTATACCACATCTTCACCACTACATCACTGATCACATTATACCACATCTTCACCACTACATCACTGATCACATTATACCACATCTTCACCACTACATCACTGATCACATTATACCACATCTTCACCACTACATCACTGATCACATTATACCACATCTTCACCACTACATCACTGATCACATTATACTACATCACTGATCACATTATACCACATCTTCACCACTACATCACTGATCACATTATACCACATCTTCACCACTACATCACTGATCACATTATACCACATCTTCACCACTACATCACTGATCACATTATACCACATCTTCACCACTACATCACTGATCACATTATACTACATCACTGATCACATTATACCACATCTTCACCACTACATCACTGATCACATTATACCACATCTTTCTATTTACCACTACATAACTGATCACATTATACCACATCTTCACCACTACATCACTGATCACATTATACCACATCTTCACCACTACATCACTGATCACATTATACCACATCTTCACCACTACATCACTGATCACATTATACCACATCTTCACCACTACATCACTGATCACATTATACTACATCACTGATCACGTTATACTACATCTTTACCACTACATCACGGATCACATTATACCACATCTTCACCACTACATCACTGATCACATTATACCACATCTTCACCACTACATCACTGATCATACAGGTTTACATTAGGGTGATGATACAGGGTTATATAGGTTTACATTAGGGTGAGGATACAGGGTTATATA